>NW_028275161.1:20773262-21076644 GCF_013281855.1 Momordica charantia
CATGGGAAGGTGATCATGATGGTAAGAGCATATTTCATATCGCAGTGGAAAATCGACTTGAGAATGTGTTCAAACTAATTCACGAGATTAGTGTGGTGAAGGACTTCACTACAAAATATAGGACAGTTGGCAAAGAAAAGTACAACATGCTACATTTAGCTGCAAAAATAGCTTCTTCAAATCATCTCAATAGAGTTTCAGGAGCTGCACTTCAAATGCAACGGGAACTACTTTGGTTTAAGGAAGTGGAGAAGATAGTTTTGCCTTTCCAACTTGAGGCCAAATGTCATAATGATGATCCATCGGCCAAATTGACACCACGTGAATTATTCACAGAAGAGCACAAACAGCTTCGGAAAGATGGTGAGAAGTGGATGAAAAGCACTGCAAACTCGTGTATGCTTGTCGCTACTCTAATCGCCACTGTAGTTTTTGCTGCAGCCTTTACTATTCCTGGCGGTAGCGATGATAATACTGGCACCCCTATTTTTCTACACAAGGTCTGGTTCACCGTTTTTGTGATAGCAGATGTGGCTGCCCTGCTCACATCCTCAAGTTCTATTTTGATGTTTTTGTCAATGCTAACTTCACGCTACGCAGAAGAAGATTTCTTACACTCACTACCCTCTAGATTGCTCTTGGGACTTACATTGCTATTCATCTCTATTGTGTGCATGGTTATGGCCTTCAGTGCAACCTTCTTTATCCTCTACCATGAGGCTAAAATCTGCGTTCCGATCACTATTGCCGCAATGGCAATTGTTCCAGTTATTTGTTGTGCGTTTCAGTTTAAGCTATGGGTCGATACATTTCACAACACTTACATGTCTAGATTTCTTTTCAAGCCTCGTCAACATAAATTTATGTTCTCATCAACTACATCTCTGCTCGTTGATTTATTTCGTCAACTTCATAAAAGAAAAAGGGAGAGAGATCTAGATGCTGAGAATAGGGAACCAAAAGATGCTGCAGAGCCGAAAATCTCGACCCCAGACCACCTTGACACTGTTGCTCACCTTGGCACAGTTACGGCGAGTCATGGCGCTAGTCTAAGGCGTAACTTCAAGTTGGTAGCAAACATGGCGCTATTACGGAGGCCCACACCATCGTCACAGGACAAAAAGGTGGAGAATAATGACAATTTTCATCCCTAGTGCAGCGCTGCTGGGCTACCGCCATTATTTTCAAACTGTCTTTTATTTTGTTAAATTAGAGGGCAGTGTAGTGACGGGTTCATTTGTACGACAAAAAGAGAGAGAGTGCATGAGGGCACCATTGTTGAGAGTTTAAAAGAGCTTTGTAGAGTAATTAAGTTTTTTTTAGCGGTTGTAAACTCTCCTACTATTTCCCCTCCTTCACATTTTATAGGAAGCTGAACCGTAGCTGAAAATTGAACCTAAACCGGTATAAATTTGGTTTCAATCTCTCCTTCTCCTATCTTGATTTATTATATTTTTTTATTGTTTAGAAGTTTTACTTTTGTTTATCTATTTTTTTTATTTTGTGAGTATTGAAGGAATAATTCAAACTTAGTGGCACCGATTATTGCGGCACTAAAGAAGTGGGATAATGGAGTGGTTCAAATGTAACTTAGCAGCACCAATTATGGTCGCAGTAAAGAAATAGAATAATTAAGTAGTTCAAATGTAATTCAGTGACACCAATTATCATGACACTAAGGAAGTGGGATAATGGGATAATTGGTGGGCATGTTCATACTACTTTTGTTATTGTTGTTAGCCTATATAAAGGCACAACATATTCCTTGTTCAATATGAAAAAATCTAATAGATTTGGTATTCTCGTTATATTAGTTTGCCTCTATATTTATCTTTTGCATAGTTCCTTTATATTCTCATTATATTAGTTTGCCTCTATATTTATCTTTTGCATAGTTCCTTTGTCTATTCCTTCCCAACAGTAAGTTCAAATTGATTTAATTTAGCGAATCAATTGAACCTAATTGGACAATATATTGCCTATATTTGTGATGATATATAGTTTTATCCCTAACAAGAGAGTACTCTTGATGAGAATCAATACTTGTTAGCTAGCGTTAAATGGTTGGTGATCACTTGATTTGATTTTTGAGAATGATGACTTGATGATGTTTATATTTATTAGTTTTTCATTCGATTTTTGAGAATGATGAGTTGATGATGTTTATATTTATTAGTTTTTAATTTGATTTTTGAGAATGATACTTGATGATGTTTATATTTATTAGTTTTTCATTTTTTGTCTCAGCTGCTTTCCTCTTTTTTAATAAATACAAAAAGAAGTGCTTTTATAGTTTCTTGTTATTTCTTCTTTATTCAAAAAAGATATATTGTTTCATGGGGCAGGTAATTCAACTAAAACACATTAGAAAAAGAAAAGGCATATTTAACAACTCCATCTCATCCACCTCACTTACACCCTAACTATATATATATATACCCTACTCTCAAATCATTTTCCTTCAAGTCTCCCAACGGATTAATGGCCAACCCAACCAAGATTCCACTCTCTATCTTCTTAGTTGTCACCGCTTTATCTTCTGCTGACTCATCTAGAATCCTTCTCCAGGTCGTCCCACAACCTTTTGACCTGGTCAATCCACCGGCTGCTGTAGGCCCATTACTAAGTCCCAGCCCACAACATCCTCTTGTCATGGGCCTCACTACGATGATATCGCCAGATAGACCCGGCCCACAACCTCAGGTCTCTGTCAGCCCATCATCGAATCCTACGTTATCATTCTTCATGCATGATGTTTTGGGAGGGTCCCACCCATCTGCTAGAGTGGTCACCGGAATCACAGCCGAATCGGATACCGCCGCCGCCGACCTTCCGTTCTCCAAACCCAACAAGAACATCTTTCCTCTCCCCGGTGGGGTCCCACTGATCAACAATAACAAAAATTACAACAGTGGAAAAGTTTTGACCGCAGGTCAACTCACGGCCATGGACGACGAGTTAACAGAAGGTGAAGAGTTGGGATCTGCCGTTATGGGAAGAGCACAAGGATTCTACTTTGTTTGCTCTTCGGACGGCTCCAGCCATACGATAGCATTCACCGTCGTATTGCACCAACATAATCAAGACGACGGCAAGGATGAGGATACGATAAGCTTCTTCGGGGTCCACCGGAGAGTGTCGCCGGAATCGCCAATTGCAGTGGTTGGTGGCACAGGAAAGTATGAGAAGGCTGGAGGGTTTGCGGTGATCGAGAATCTCCGCCGTCGGGAGAACCAACACATGACTGACGGAGAGGATATGATTGTCCGTTTCAGTGTTTACCTCTCCTAATCTCTTTTTTTTAGTGTCAAATAAATTAAGTTATTTCATGTAATTTATTTTAATAGTGCTTTTTGAATAGTATAAAACATTGAACTCATTGTTAGATGAGAAATACTCATTTATCCGAACTATTAGATTAAACTTTTGAGTTGAATATTGATTTATTTATCCTTAATATGGTATTAGAATAGATCGGAGGTCCTGTGTTCGAACCCCTACTATATTGTTCTCTAATTTTCTTTTTACATTTATAGCTCTCCATTTTATTAGTGGAAAAATATCTCACTCCTTGTTTATTAGCCAAGATGAAATCTTGTTCTTACCAACATAATTTCACAATTAGTTATATTTTAAAATTTAACGATTAGTTACTCGTAGAAAAGGATTTAAGTATTTTCCTATATTGATATAGGAATAATACATTCTCATTCATGATCTACCACCACTAAAAAAAATAGAGAATAAATCTCTCTTTTTTTTTTCTTTTCTCTTTTTAGCATTCTCTCTTATTGGTTAAACAAACTTTTGGTAGAGAAGTATTTTCTCGTGCATAAAGTAAATTGTGATTTTAAGTAAGGACAATTCTCAACTATGTAGTAGGAATTCGTTTTCCCTCTAAATTTTACTCACATTTCTACTTCACATCTTAAAATTTAATGGATTTTATTTTATTCTCTCAAGTTTTATAATTTAAAATTTAGTCTTTCTTATTAAAATCTAAATTATAAATTAATTAAAAATGACATGACTTGTCCCATAGTTAAGACCTCTATAATTGATAGTTCATAACATGGAGTCGTAAACATGAATATATTACACATAATTATAGAGAATTTAAAAAAAAAAATACATTATAGAAAAGATAGGTCGAGAGCTTATTCAATATTCCAGAAAAAAAATAATAAGTTACAATATTAAACAAAATTTACTAGAATAATTCTTATTATTAAAAATTGTACATGTAAGGACTTTAGATATTTGAGATATAGATTCGAAAGCAAAAGAAAAGTTCTTTATGCATTTCACCGACTATTTATATTTGTTGTTTCTCTTTTTTACAAAACATTCTAAAATTTGTATAGAAATTTTGGAAAGAACAAAAAAATAAATTTCTTGTTTCTCGTTCTCTCTTTTGAATGTATATGTCAATTACCGTTGAACTATGTTCGTTTTGACAGCACAACGTTTATTTAGCACCACTAATTTCCTTCTCTTGTAAATTAAACCCTTCTAAATTTCAAATATCGAAGTATGAAGACCCGTAGTTCTATAAATACATTCACTCTCTTTCCAATAACTTCAACCTTCCTTATGGTACTTTTTCATAGTAAAATAATCCATCCTTCTACATTTTTATTCCCCACGTGAGTGACTTGCCATACCAAACTAAAGAGATCTCCCTCTTCTTTATCTTATTCCTTATCCATGCTCTACTCATGCCAAATTGGTTATAAAATAAGGATAACATTATTTTAATTTCTTCAACCTTTTACTTTTCTCTTTCTTCTTCCTTCCTCGACTTGTTAATCTCAAGAAAAGAGATCCATTGTTTTAATAAAAAGAAGAATTAAGACTCATGTTAGTAACAATATATCACCCTCCACGTTTCTTTGTACGCCAATTATCATCGGACTAACATCTATATTTTTATTGTATGTCAATTATCATTGGACTAAGTTAGGCTGGTATATAATATTGTCGACTTTTCAAAAGTCCCAATTATTTTAGTTTTGATATCCCCAAAAGATTACATTATCATGAAGAGGATGTTTTAACTTTGTTGAGGACAACGGTACCTCAAGTATATCTCCATAACCAAGTATCTCGATATAATATTCCCTAGCCAATGTGACTCATCTACTCCCGACAGGGAACGAAAGCCCGCTTTTATCACACCTTCAATCTCCTCCACTCGAACGGAATTCTTACCAATCACTCTTGTTCGGCCACCAAGGATTTCCTCCACACAGCTTGGTTGTTTTTTTTTTTTCTGCCAAGACTCTAATACCACTTGTTGAAGATAACGGTACTCCAGATATCTTCATAATGGTATAATATTTTATACTTTTGGCATAACTCTCACGGTTTTACTTTTGATTTCACCCAAAAACTTCACATGAAAGAAGATAATTGTTCTCTTTTATAAATTACACCCATTTTCGCAGTGGATGTGAAACTTTATTTCAAACTACTCATGGATCCAACAAATTTATATACCCAAATCTTTCCCAATGCAGCTGACTTTAATTGCATTTTCAGCCAATAATGCTGCTCGAAACAAGAACATGCCACATAGAAGGAAACCCATTTCTCGAGATGTTTCCTTTCTATCTTTTCCTCTCCATTTTCCTTCTCACGAATCCTTCTCTTTTTCGAGCTCTCTGCCTGAGCCCTCTCCCTGGTTTCTTTTATTATTTTTATTTATTTTCAACGTGGTTGCCAGTTGTTATCCATTCCAAATTTCCTTTACTTTTTTTCTCTCTTTTGTTTTGTTTATTTTCCTTCTTTATCCAAAACATTCCCTTAAAAGCCCATGAAGAAGGCATTAACAAACTGAACTTGAACTTCAGCCGCCCATTGGCCATTTCCATTTGTTTAATTGCTCAGAGTTTGGTGGGATTTGAGAATGAACTGTACGAGAGAATCCCAGAGCCAGAGTGTGCCTTCTTCTTCAATCAATTTCATCCCACATGATCAACATGACGAGGAAGTAGAGGTCATTCCTCCGCCGTATACGGCGGACGACACCCAACTGGAAGCGGCTGCGGAGAGGCAGATAATAGACGTTGCAGAAGCCTCGGAATCGGATGATGACGTCTATCCCAAAAGGACCAAAGAAGGTAATTTGCGCATTGCAAAACATTTGTCCTTTTGATATCAATCCACTTACTTTACCAAGTTACAGATAAACACTTGACGTTTTTCCAAATTATAACCTTCTATAATTGAATCACATGGCCAGTTTTTTTCTTCTTCTAAGAAATTTTGAATCTTGAATAAACATTTTAGATGAAACAATTTTTGCCTGCCATCAATTTTTATCCACGTACGTGCTTTGAGTGAATTACAAACAAATACATGAAACTAAAATTTTAAATTAGGAAATGTAAGTTTTACTTTAAAATGATTCTTTAAAATAAGACTTATAAGTGTAAAAATTGTTTTGTTTCACGTAGTTTGAATCAAGGATTCACTTCCAAAATATCAAAAATATATATCTATATCAATTAAATTTATCCAACCCATTAATTTAAACTTTTGGGTTGAGTGGTGATTTGTTCAGGATACAATAATATTTTAATTTTTAAATGTTTAATATATCGAATCTATATTAACTTTGTAGTAGCGTGTGACATATCCATGGGACAAAAAAAAATATATCTTTGAGACTTTAAACTCTTTTCTAGTACATATTTTATATCCAACAAAAATCTTTTAATAAAATTCATGACAACATTATTAATATTTTATGGGGTTCATGTGAGATCCAACTCGTTTTGGATTTTGATACTATATTAATATTTATTAAATTCAATATCAAAACCAATTAGTAATAAGAAAAGTAGTTCATGTCTATTATAAATCCTTGTTAAGATTCTTATCATAATATTCATAGAGTGTAGCATTATGATCGAAAAATAATTTTAATTTTTGGCAAACATCAAATTCATCTTATTTTAAAAAAATCCATGGAATATATGTTTCAGATCGGAGAGCATCTCTTCTACATGCAGCTGCACTAAGTGGTGAGTGGGGATATGTGAAGCGAGTGATCGACAAGTTCCCCAATTGCGTTCGCTATGAGATAACAAGAAATAAAGACACTATTCTTCACATCGCTGCCAAAGCCAAGCAAACTGCCTTGGTGGAGAAGCTACTCCCTAGAATGACCTCCACTGACTTGACTTTGCAAAACAAATATGGATACACTGCCCTTTGCTTTGCTGCTGCATCTGGAGTTGTAAAAATTGCCAAGCTTATGGTGGACAACAACAAACACCTTCCCCTTATTCGTACTTTTGACCAAATAACTCCACTTTTCATAGCAATATCCTATAAGCGTAGAAAAATGGCTTCCTATCTCTTGTCTGCCACTGATTTCAACAACCTAACCTCTGAGGAACGGATCCACCTCCTTATTGCCACCATACACAGCGACTTATACGGTAACTCGATCAAATTTTTCACTAACAGCTTATAATTTTAGGTATAATTGGTTTTCCAAAATGATCGTCCGAGTGATACCTTAAAAATCAATTTTTTATTTTGCCAAACCTAATATGATCCATGAAAGAGCAGTGATTTTGGTCCTTCCAAAATCACTCTCAAACACACCATTAATCTAATATCTCAACTCATTTGGATTAATGCGTATTTCCTTTTCGCAGATATAAGTTTAGAAATTCTAGACGTGGATCGAGATTTAGCGGTTATGAAATGCACCAAGAATGGCTACGAGACTGCATTGCATGTGATGGCTAGAAAACCATCAGCAATTGGTAGCACAATGCATTTAAACAGTTGGAAAATCTGCATCAACTCTTGTTAGTTTATCCAAATTAATTACCTGTACCACTCTTTATTTATTTATATATATATACATGCAATTCATTCATTCATTGAAGGAACCTTTGATTAATCTTTTGAGGACAGTTATTTTCAAATGGATCTGCAATAAAGATGTGATGAAGACATCAGCTCGTGAATTAGTTGAATTTTTGTTTGCACAAGTTTTATTTGTGACAACACATGAGGAGATGTTGGAGCTGATTAGACATCCCACAAGATTACTACACGAGGCTGCAAAGGCAGGAAATATTGAGTTTCTGATTGTTCTTATTCGGTCGTATCCAGATATTGTATGGGAAGAAGATGATGATGGTAAGAGTATATTTCATGTAGCTATTGAAAATCGACTTGAAAATGTGTTTAACCTAATAGATGAGATCGGTGGGCTCAACGAATTCACAATAAAAGAGAGATTAACTAATGACAAAAAGTACAACATGCTGCATTTGGCTGCAAAACTAGCGGCTCCAAATCATCTCAACAGGGTTTCAGGAGCAGCTCTTCAAATGCAAGGCGAATTACTTTGGTTCAAGGTACTTGTTTAAAGTTCGTTTCGTAACGTTTTAGTTTGTTCATTTTAATAAAGAAAAATTAATTAAATGACTCCAACATCCATGAATTCAAGTATCATAAAATAATCTTTTTATTTACGTTTTGCGACCTCCATTATTATTTCCTCCCATTTATTATGATTTCTACTTGTTGGGTCTTATTGCAATTTTTCCAAACCCACAAATGGATAGAGTGTTAGATATCCATAAATAAATCCGACCTATCAATTTAAGCTTTTAAATTGAATGACAGTTTA
The DNA here is from genome assembly GCF_013281855.1 of Momordica charantia. NCBI lineage: Eukaryota > Viridiplantae > Streptophyta > Magnoliopsida > Cucurbitales > Cucurbitaceae > Momordica > Momordica charantia. Next base: position 20,781,922 of record NW_028275161.1, read on the forward strand.
TTCATCTTTAACCATGGGAACAAGAAATAAGAAACATTTTTTTGGTTGTTTCTAAAATATTTATACAATTTTGAGAATATTCCAAAAAAAAAAGAGCAATAAGAAATAGAGTTAGTTACAAAATGCATAAATTTTTTTTTAGAAAATTAGAAACAATACTTACATGGACCTTCAATTACTGCCCACACATCAAAATCTTTTTTTTTTTTTTTTGACATTTCAAAATTGAATCAAGGAAATGGAGAAAATAGTTCTACCTTCCCAACTAGAGGCCAGATGTGACGAGGGATTCACACCACGGCAAATATTCACGAATCAGCATGAAGGCCTCCGCAAAGATGGGGAGCAATGGATGAAAAACACAGCAAATTCCTGCATGCTGGTTGCAACTCTGATCACTACTGTGGTTTTTGCAGCAGCCTTCACAGTCCCGGGCGGCAATTTTGAAAATACAGGCATTCCTATTTTTCAACAAAAGTTTTGGTTCACCATGTTCACCATATCAGATGCGGCTGCTTTGATCTCATCCTCAACTTCTGTTTTGATTTTCTTGTCCATTCTAACTTCGCGTTACGCAGAAGACGATTTCTTGCACTCATTGCCCTCTAGATTGCTTTTCGGCCTCACGTCGTTGTTCATCTCCATTGTGTGCATGGTCGTGGCCTTCAGTGCAACCTTCTTTATTCTCTACCATGAGGCTAATATTCGGCTTCCTGCAGTGGTTACTGCAATGACTATGGTTCCTGTAGGATTCGGTTTTCATAAAAACCACTTCAAATGACTCTGATTATCGATCTAAATCACCAGCATTGTACACACTTTTGAAATTAAAATACTTTTTAACTCCTTAACCTATTGTAGAGATATTTGGGATACCGGTTGTCTTTTATCTCTCATTGATTCTATTTTTCTCTCTCCTTCTTATAAAATATATATCTGAAACAATGCTGACCTTAAATTATACATTTGAAGATAAATAAGGAAAGGGAGAGAAAATTGAGGTGGGGCTTAATTCAACTGGATCCACCCGCGAGGTGTTGTAGGACGACACAGCCGACAGTGGACAGTGGAATAACAATAAAGTCTATATTGTAATTTGTAAGCAGAAACAGAAAGTGAGAACTGGAAGGAAGAGGGAGGACTGAGGAGAATCGTGAATAACAGTACGAGACCAATATCCCACGGTGAAGCAATGGTTGTCGTCGGAGAAAACCACATTCCTCCGCCGTACACGGCTCACGCCGGCCAGCAGAGTACAATAGATGTTGCAGCAGCCTCCGATAATGAACTGCATCCCCATTATCCCGATGCCGACGCCAAGAACACCATCCGCCGAGTCACACTTCTGATCGGTAAAATATAATTACTATATACTTTATTCAAATTCAAAACATAGCATTATGTAGAAATTTTCTCAAGTTAGGAATCTCATATTTATTTGATATTCGGTTTGTCTTATACTGTATTTTTGAATTGCCCACTTGAACATTAGGCCATTAGGCCGTCGGGAGTTTAAATCTCGACCCCATGGTATACATTCTAATCTCAACTTTTTAAATCTTCTTTTCTTACTTTGCATTTCCAATGATAACCAAATTAATATATATATATATATATATATATATAAATCCCACTTATTTATCATTTTAAACCAAATAAAAAAAATTCAAAATCATTTCTAAAGTATTAAAAAAATTAAAATATTTCCAAGTCTTCAACGTCCGAAAAGAGTTTGAAGATGGTGCAAGAAGAATCCTCCTACCTTACTTTGATGGAATTGGTTAGCATTTCTATCATCCATGGTGTAGGATTAATTTTTCGATAGTTTACGTGCTACTAAACCGACACAGGATCTTAGATAGTTTTCGTCCCCTTTCGAAAATACCTCCTTACTAGTACGGGCTTATAAGCCTGATGCAATTATACCGAAAATAATAGACCATATATAGTTGGTCTATTTGGAGTGTGTGACAAATTTTTTTGGGTTAAATTATTTGTCTATTTAATTAGTTCCTATATTCTAAAAATTTCTAGGATCTATGGTCTATTTAGTAGTTAGATCTCAGGTTGAAAAGATGTCAGACTTAACAAAGGTTTATAGCATAAGTTCTACCATCTTTTCTCTGATAGTTAATTGATTTTGGGATTGATGTGTCAATAGGCCTCTTCTTCGTGTCCTTCATGTTAAGTTTAGTTATTTTTTTCGTACTTAAGAAATACCTGAAATCAACCCACATGTGATTTGGGCGTGGTTAACATATAATATATGTGTGTGTATGATTGTTCAGCTGTGGCAAAAACTCGTCTGTATCACGCTGCACTGAACGGTGACTGGGAAAGGGCTGAATCTATCTTTGATGACTACCCATCACTGGGAGCAACTGAATCCATAACGCGAGACCACGAGAATGCTCTACACATTGCTGCCGGATGCAAGCATACTGCTTTCGTGGAGAAGCTAATCCAAATAATAACCCCAGTTGACATGACACTGCAAAACAAGCATGGAAACACTGCCCTTTGCTTTGCTGCTACCTCGGGAGTCATAACAATTGCTAAGCTGATAGTGGAGAAAAATAGAGATCTGCCACTTATTTGTGGCTTTGGCAACGTCACTCCACTTTTCATGGCAATATCGTACAAACATAGAGAAATGGTTTCATACCTCTTGTCTGTCACTGATCTCAACCAACTCAAATCTCAAGATCAGATTGAGCTTCTTATTGCCACCATACACAGCGGCTTTTATGGTAAATCGATAATCAAGATATTCTTCAATGTTCTTGCATATGCTTTAACTTCATCTCTGATCTCTAATTTGGGTTGCATTTTCTCTTCACAGATATAAGTTTGGAGATTCTTAAGAAAAATCCAAATTTAGCGGCTATGAGAGATACCAAGAATAATAATGAGACAGCATTGCATGTGTTGGCCAGAAAACCATCGGCAATCAGTAGCAGAGATGAGATAAACGTTTGGAAAAAGTGTCTCAACTCTTGTTAGTTTATATCTCCAAACTACGGACCATATTTATACTCTTTAATCGTTTCATTTTTGTCTTTACATTTCTCCACACGCAGCATCAACATGGTATGTCTTAAGTTTTTGAGTTCATTGGTCATTTAATCACCATGGTATTGGAGCATAAAAAAAGTACACAGAAGTTATCTGGTATCTTCTTTTAGCTTTTCTTATGATTTCACTCATGCAAAATCTCTTGGTACACTATCATTTTATATATAATATGTAGCAAACTTTGCCCCCAAACAAATTAGATTCTTATTACATATTATATATAAAATGGTAGTATACTCGGAAGATTTAATTTATAGGTGAAATCATAAGAGACTAGATAACTCTTGTACTTTTTTTTGGTGGTTATGTGTTTGAACCCTTGTGTTGTGTTATTTTCATCCTATTTATATTAATTTCTACTCGTTGGATTTTGTGCAAATTTACAAGCCAACAAGTGAGGAGAGTGTTTAGACATCCATAAATGAATTAAATTTACCCTAACCTATGAGCTTAAGCTTTTAATTCATGGGTGGTAGACATACATATTGATTTATTTCGTTGAACCTTGGCTTCATCTTTTGACTAACAGGCATCAAAGGGATCTACGATGAGGATGTAAGGAAGACATCAGCTCGTAAATTAGTCGAAGTACTATGGAGACATGTTCTACTAGATTTGCCACAGAACGAGGACATGTTGGAGTTCATTAAACATCCCACAAAACTACTCCATGATGCTGCAAGGGCTGGAAATGTCGAGTTTCTAATAATTCTTATCCGTAGATATCCCGACATTGTATGGGAAGAAGACGACGATGGTAAGGGCATATTTCATGTAGCTGTCGAAAATCGCCTCGAGAATGTGTTCAATCTAATCCACGAGATTAGTGGGCTCAGGGACTTCTCAACAAAATACAAAACAACCACCAAAGAAAATTACAACATGCTACATTTGGCTGCAAAACTAGCTGCCTCAAACCATCTCAATAGAGTCTCAGGAGCCGCTCTCCAAATGCAACGTGAGTTGCTTTGGTTCAAAGAAGTTGAGAAGATAGTTTTGCCTTCCCAGCTCGACGCAAAATGCGATGATCCTCGCAAATTGACGCCTCATGAGTTATTTAGCGAAGAGCACAAAAATCTCCGTAGAGAAGGCGAGGAGTGGATGAAAAATACAGCAAACTCATGCATGCTGGTAGCAACGCTGATCGCCACAGTAGTTTTCGCCGCATCCTTCACGGTTCCCGGCGGTTTTGATAACAATTCAGGCACTCCAATTTTTCAGCAAAATTTGTGGTTCACTATTTTCGTGATATCGGATGCGGCTGCTTTGGTGTCGTCCTCATCTTCGATTCTGATGTTCTTGTCGATCCTAACTTCGCGCTACACGGAAGATGATTTCTTGTATTCATTGCCCTCTGGGTTGCTGTTTGGACTTGCGTCGTTGTTCGTGTCCATTGTGTGCATGGTTGTGGCCTTTAGTGCAACGTTCTTTATACTCTACCATGAGTCTGCGGATGTTTGGGTTCCGGCCACGATTGCTGCCATGGCGATTATTCCTGTTAGTTGTTTTTGCGCGCTTCAGTTTAAGCTGTGGGTGGACACATTTCAGAACACTTACTTGTCTAGATTTCTTTTCAAACCCAGTCGGCAGAAATTGTTCCCGTCGTCTGCATCTCAACTTGTCGATCTCTCTCGTGAACTTAGGCCTAATTTGCTTACCAGACGAATGGGAATGAAGATCAACCGAGATGAAATTAATCCGAATAGAAATGGTTTAATACGATTTGTTAGAAATTGTATGTAATTGAAATAAAAAGAATATCTATTCATATTGGTTACTTACGTGGGAATAGAAATATTTATATTTCTCATTTTTCTAACCATAATTCATGATAATTGATATATATCTCAAACCAATATGTTATGAGTTCGATCTCTCATCCCCATATATTGTACTAAAACAAATGCACAAGTAGTTAATTGGAGTTCTTGCTTAGCGATAATTAGCTTCTCTAATCAGAAGGTCATGATTCGATTCTTCCCACTCATGTATTAAAAAAAGGGTAAATTGTAAAAACCACCCCTCGTTGTTACAATTGCACCCCTAAACTTAAAACAGCAGTTATCAGAGCCACTCGTCCCTTCTCCTTTCCTTTCAGTCAAGGTCTAACCTCGCATAGCTAATGAAAGGGAATACCTTAAAACAAAACCGACGAGAAGCCCTGAGAGCCACCAAGCAAACCCTCCTTACTTTACTCTCTCCCCATAAAAAAAAGCCTGCGTAGTAAACTCCTTGTTTTCTTTCCGACAGCTGAATTTTTCGAGTTATCAAGTCAAACAAGAAAGTATGTGGATCAGACCCCTAAACTTTCAATTGCAAAAATTAAACTCTTCAATTTTTACCTATGAAAAAATTAGATACCAAAACTTTTAAGAGTCAAAATTAAACCCTTAAATTTTAATAAATGAGAAAATTGTATCACATCACTTTTCAATTGTAAAAATTAAACCCTCAAATTTAAAATAATTGGATCCACTTGAAAATTGACAAATCTTCTTCGATTCGGCTTCATGAATGTCGTTGGTGAGCTTTTCTTCAGGCAATGTCGTCGGAGAGCTTCTTCTGCCACGTGATTCTTCTTCTTCCGTCGTTGAATTCTCTACCCTCCCACCATGCTCTCTTTTCTTCCTCCCTACCAGATCCTCCATTTCTTATAACTTCAATTCCATTGTCTCTCATTCTCACTCTCGAGCACTTCCTCCCCGGGCCGAAAATCGCATCCGGCCGTCGACTCTCCCAAATCCATCATTCTTTATTGCCCGGCGACCCCATTTCCCTCACCATCGCCAAGACTGATGTAGACTTCAACAATTTCTCCCATGGCAGAATTTGTCGTAGTTATTTCCTTCTCGAATTTCTGGATTCGTCGGTTGAGACAAATTTTCAGTGGTTGAAGAAGGCTCTCCGGCTGCATTATTGGAGCCAAACAGGAGTTGTTGTTTGTCAAAAAGTGGAATTTTCAAATTGATGTAATTTTCAACGTGAACGTTTAATGTTTTACCATTGGAAAATTTAGAGTACAATTTTCGAAAAGTTTAAGGATTTAATTTTTACTTGTGAAAACGTAGGGGTCTAATTTTTTCATCGGTAATAGTTGAAGGGTTTAAATTTTACCATTGAAAGTTTAAGGGTGTCATTATAACAATTACCATACTTGAGAGGTAGTTTTTGCAATTTACCTTTAAAAAAAATGTATATATATTTTATTTTAGATAAATTAAACTTTTGGTGTCTAAAATTTGAATTTGGTTTCTATTTAGTGTAAGAGATTCCGAAAATTTTAAAATTTTTATGTTTTATTTCATGAGGTAGTTTTTTTTAAGAATATAAAGTCACAACTATGGGTTGAAAATCCAAATCTTCACCCATTACTAATATTTTAATCATTTAGATATACTTTTAAGTTATATTTCCAGACTATAAAAGGCACTTATATCATGGAATTTTCACTCTCACGTACTCCAGAGTAAAAAAAAAAAAAAATCTAAATTGACATTTCCAGCTGTAATTACCCATTTACGAATTCTAAATTTTTTTAATACCCTATATTTTTCTTTATACTGTTTATTAATACTTTACCCACCCGAACTTCAGCTTAGATTCTCATTTTACCCCCTGTTGTAAGGTAGAAATCGTCGATTGGGCTGAGAGAATAACGCCCCCAAAGGCCCAATAATACGGCCCATTTAATAACAAGCCCGATATTTTTCAGTGTTTCTTTCTCAAATTCGTCCTTTTCCTAATAAGAATAATAAATAATAAAATGTGACCGCCATGGTGGTGGGCATCATCCACCTTTCACACTGTTGACTCCTCCTCCTTCTCCTTCTTTTTTCAATTTGCAAGATCCGTCTCCGATCTAAGCTTTATCCATTTCACGTTCGTCAGCCATGTTTCTTTTGAATTAAACCCTTCTCTTTTGAAACATTTCAGCCGCCGAATCAGAGATTTCCCATAGAAACAATCATGGATCTTGCCCCAGAAGAGCTGCAATTCTTCACCATTCCAGACATTCTCAGAGAATCGATCTTGATTCCGAAACGCTCTCCCAAGACCTTCTATCTCATCACTCTTACCCTCATTTTCCCCCTCTCTTTCGCCATCTTAGCCCACTCCCTCTTCACCCACCCACTTCTCCTCCAGCTCCAAAACCCATTCGCCGACCCCATTCAGACCCGCCATAGATGGGCCAAGCTCCTCTCCTTCCAGTTCTGCTACCTTATTTTTCTCTTCGCCTTCTCTCTTCTCTCCACTGCCGCCGTCGTCTTCACCGTCGCTTCCCTCTACACTTCCAAGCCCGTCTCCTATTCCTCCACAATCTCCGCTATTCCCAAGGTTTTCAAGCGCCTGTTCGTCACATTTCTCTGGGTGTCTCTTCTTATGATAGTCTATAATTTTATCTTTTTCGCCTTCTTGGTGTTGCTTGTTCTCGCAATCGATACCCAGAACTACTTACTGTTCTTCTTCTGCGTCGTCGTGATCTTCATCCTCTTCCTGGTCGTGCACGTGTACATCACCGCCCTATGGCATTTGGCCAGCGTCGTGTCGGTGCTTGAACCGATTTACGGACTCGCCGCGATGAAGAAGAGCTACGAGTTGCTGAAGGGGAAAACCCGATTTGCGGTGGTGCTCGTGTTTGTCTATTTGGCGATCTGTGCCACAATCGGCGGCATTTTTGGGGCCGTGGTCGTGCACGGCGGAGATGGCTATGGAGTTTTTGTGAGGATTGTTGTCGGTGGCTTTTTGGTAGGCGTTTTGGTGATTGTAAACTTGGTGGGATTGCTGGTTCAGAGTGTGTTTTACTACGTCTGTAAGAGCTTCCACCATCAGGGAATTGATAAGCTCGCTTTGCATGATCATCTGGGTGGATATCTTGGTGAGTATGTTCCTCTCAAAAGCAGTATTCAGATGGAAAATTTAGATGCCTGAGGTAGGGAAAAACACAATTTGTTATCTAATGTTGGTAGTCATATGAATGAAATGTTGTAAAGAGAAGATTATTTAAACCCTTTTTCACATGCATCTGTGGAGTTTTTCTTCTGATGTTATACCTACTGCCACTTATCTTTGATTGGTGGTGGGATTTTACTGTGCTGTACCATGGATTATTATATGTTGATGGTGGGAAAGTTCTGATATGTTCTTTGTTCACTCTCCACATGACTGTGTCTCAATTGGGATTGATCATTGCAACATTGCTTTACTCTTTGGAGAGCCAGTAAGTTCACTAGATTTTGTTCTTTTGTTCTTTTATGGTTTGTTTTCTTCTTCTATTTGATGCTGCTTTTCAACTCCAATGAAATAGTGTTGGATGAAGAGGGATATATTAGAGTTAGAATATGGCTGCATCTACATTGTTTAGAAGAGAATATGCATTGTCTACAGTGAATAACAAAATACCCCTTTTGAATTTTGATAAGTTATGCCCATTTGACAGTAGGATCTCTCTTTATACTCTTATTGGGCATGCTGGAAACGAGTAACAATATAACACCCAAGGGCTTTGGTTTTTAAGTTTCTTTTTGGTGATTAATGGTTACATAGAGACAGATTGTGGGATGAATTTGTTCAAACAATTTCATTTATTGACATCCTTAACTCTCCCTTATCTGCTCTTTTTGAAACTTCTTCTTCTTCCCTGATATTTAGTTTGTTGAATTCCCCACTATATGTATTTGTTCTAAGTTGAGGAAACACCATCAGTATCTGTTGATAGTTAGCTATGGTTACAGTTCTCCTTGCATTTTTTTCTGATCAGTCTCCATTTTTGGCTTGAGCATCATATTTACTGCTGTTGGTTGTGATGTTGAGCATTCATAAAACCAAGGTGAGCCCTAGGTAGTGAATTATGCTTGAGTTATTATGAGTTATCTTTGAGTTTAAATGAGGTGGGCTTATTTGAATTAGATATGTTTATGGTTTTTTTTAATTAATTTAGATAGTTTGAAATGTAACTGCTAGATTTATTGATTGAGAAAAATATGTACTTTTATCATTTAGCCAACTTTAATGCTATTTTACTTGCTTCTGTAAATAGTCAGCATTGGTTTAAATCTTTGAAATACTGTCGTTCATGTTCAATTCTGATACCTAAGTAGAGATATTCATAATAGTATAACTTTTAGTTTCTAAATAGTTTTGATTCATTTGGAATTGGATAACGTAAATGATTGGTTTAATTTCAAATTTTCTGGTAACAACGATGAAGAATTTGTAACTAAAAAAATAAGTAAACCCATTTTAACTTTAATTGGGTGCAAAAAATCATATAATGTGTTTGGAAATTAGAACTTCCAATCCATATATTAGTAATGTTTTAACCATTTAAACATATTCATCGATGTTGGACGGCACAATAATTTCATTTTGTTTCCGTCTAACTTTTCTCTAAATGGGATTGATTCAAGTGTTGACTTTTTAAAACAGTATCATACATTAATATATATATATATATATATATATTATTCACATATTAAATGTTAGATGTAGACTTGGAAATATAATATATACTTTCATAATTCATTAATATTACAACCTAAATTAAAAGATGAGTGCCTTCTGAGGAGGGGCGGTTGCAACAACAGAGCTTGAGCCCACAACAGAATTAAATATCTTAAGAGGTTGTTAGTTATAGCCTATGGGTTGGGTTTTAATAGTTTAGAGTTTTAGAAATTAAATCTATATTTGATGTATGGAACTATGACTTTCAAAACATCACTAATCTCGCAAGTGATGCCAACCCGAACGGAATTCATATAGTTAAGATACTTCAAAATCAGTTAGGAAGTAGGTACATCCTGGTTTTTATATATATATATATATATATATAAAAGGTCGTCGTGGATTTGAACTCATCCCCTCTTAATTAATCTTAACTCTTTTGAACCAATTAATCATCCAATGCTTAAAATTCCAAATGAATTGAGATTAATTATTTAGTATTAAGGAGTGAATATCAATGTTTACTCAGAATTCGGTTAGTTATATCAATTTTTACATTAAACTTTCAATTTCGTCGAATTGCACCTTAAATTTTGATAAATATTTTCGTTTGAAAAGTTATTGAAAAAATATTTTCATATGTTTAATGAATTGTAAAAAGTATATTTAGAAGGAAATTGATAGAGTTCCAGCAAAAAGGATATCAAAGCTTTTTTTATATGAAAATTTGTAAGTTTCAAGTTTCTTCACAATCGATTAGACACACTTAATTTTGTACCATATTTATTTTTCATTAAATTAATTAGTTTTTTCAAATTTTAATATATTTTTTATTAAATTAAATAGTGAATTAGAGAGAATTGAATACAGAGTAAAAATTATAACACTTTTCCCAAGTTTTCATCGGTAGATGCTTACGAGTGTTGGAATGAATTTTGATTTTTGTGGCAATGCCTTAGCAAGCTCGCACGTGAGCTTCCTATGCTTCCCTTTAAAAAAAAAAGTTTATATATATATCATATGCCTCTCTTTAAGAGAGAGAAAAAAAAAATATATATATATATATCAATTTTTTATTAAAAAAAATATATCACGTGTCTATTATCTTCCTCCACGAAAATAGCCAAACAATAATGCAGTATTTAATTATAATAAAGAGGAGGGACCCACTGTCCTTTAGAGTTGAGTAGCTGCAAATTGCCCCCACGACCCTTATTCTCTCTTGAATTTTTCCATTGCTTGGGAGCAAAAATTCGAATTTGTAAAAATAGGTGTCTTAACAATGTTTATTGATTCTATAATAGTTTCTATCTCCATTGTCAAATTGTTATTAATATCTTAATTATTAATCTATCTCTAAATTGGCAAGTATTTGCAGGTTTTTCCTTTCCAAGAATTTGTATGGTGCGGAGAGATTAGAACAAGGGTGAATTTTATTGATGATCTCAAAACAAAAATTTAAAAATTAAGGAATTAAATAAAAAACAAGTTATATTTTTGAGTGTTTTCAAATATGTATTTCGTTGCAGATTTTAAAGTTGAACTACAATTTAGAAAATTGTTAAATGTGTTTAGTAATATATTTGTGAACATCTAAATATTTACTTCAATCTAAAATATTATTATTTAATTTATTAATATATTTGTTATAAATTTTATAATTATTATTTTATAATATTACATCATTTGTAATATATTATATTTTACCTATTTTAGTTACAAAAAATTAAATGAGTTTATAACAATACGTTTATAAAAAAAATATTTATCTTTTCTTAATATAATTCTAAATTTTAAAGTTTCAAATTTAAAATTAGTGTTAAAAAAAAGGAACAAAATTCCTACTATTTGAATCGAAAAATTAAATAATCCATAAAACATATATATATATATATATATGGAGTATCTGAGGTTTACAATAATACTTTGTCTTCATCTAAGATTTATTTAATGCAAATAGAAAAAGTGAAAGCAAGATCTGAAAAGCCATCGTATTTTTTTTTTAATGTATAATTGAATAATATAATGTAAATTAAGTTTGAAATGGAACAAAAGTTTGATGATTAAACTGGTTAGTGGGAAAGTTAAGATTTGAATCCCTTTATCAGATATTTGGGTCCCAATCTCACAATTTCTCTTTTTTTTTTTTTTTTTTTTGTTCTTTTGACAGGCTGAGATCGGTCCCCCCTCTCTTCCCATTCCATCCTTGTCTTTAAATTATTTCCCTTTCGCTCCTCAAACTGAAAAAAGCATATAATACTTAAGTTTATGAAATTGAATTTAGAAGATTATAATTTTTCTTTTAATTCCAATCCAAGGTCCACGTGTAGGCGAGGAAGGGCAAGGAATAGGAATATTGTAGTTGCACCATATTTGAGCTCGCACACTAATTAACCTAGTGGGTCCAAATTGGACATCTCTTTTAATTCTGTCTTATTAATAATGTTGTTTTCATGCAATTCCATCCCACCCGAAATGTATTTTGCTACAAAAGATACCAACCAAATTTTCACATCAAGAAAGAAAAAATAAATTTATACATAAGAACAGCATTTTTCTTTTCCTTTTTCTTTTTGGGAGAGTAGAAAATTTGAGAGTGGAAGAAAGGAAAATTCAAACTTTAATTTGATAGTGGTGGCCTTGTACGGTTGTGGCACCGTTGTGTTGGCAACTGGCTAGTGACACGTAGTGTCGGCCCTCGGTTGCATGATTATCGATTTAACCCTACAAATTGCAGTCCACGTGTACTTCACTTTTATTTCTTATCATATTACATAAAAATCATCCCAACCAGCCTGGGAACAATATCAACTTTCAAATCATACTTCATTAATGTTTCCACTTCCAAATTTTTAATATATAATCTTATTTTCTTTCCTTTTATTCTTCTTTCAGCCTATTTATATTCATTTTCATATATAACTAATCTAGCTACCAACTTATTAAAACATTGTTTATCCATAAATCATGAGTAATTTTAATTTTCTTTCTTTAATTTGACCCTGATTTTAAAAGTTAACATCAACATTTAAATGACTTTGGATCTTTTTCCTCTTTATAATACATCCAGCCAAGTTTTGGGACCATTTCGGATTTGCGGGGACCAATTTTTCTATGTAAAAGAATATGAAGACCAAATAATTTTGAATAAATTGATGTAAAGAATTACGTATCTTATTTTCTATCTTGAACAAAGGACAACCTTTCCCCTTCTAATAAAATATTTTACTCATATGTGCGAAGTTTTTTTTTAAGGTTTAAAATGTAATTTATAAAAAAAAAAAAATGATAACATGGAGAATGTGTTCTCCCACGTCTTTATCACTATACGTGATGTCATACCACACATGACATCATGTGTAGAGAATTATTTAAACAAAATATATAAAATGGGGGAAGGAAAAATAATTTTAAACAAAATTCTATTGTGGTATTTTATGTTTGTTTGATAAATTATAATAATAAAATGTAGTGTACGGAATCATATAATAAATGAATATGATAGTGAGGTTCTTTTTTTAATACAACATCGGAGGTAGACATTCAACTCATGATTTTTTGAGTTGGAAATATGTGTCTTTAACCCATTAAACTATACTTAGATGCGTATGATTGTGATATCAAAATTGTAAATTTTATTAATTTAAATGGATAACATATTATTATTTAATGAGATATTTAAATAAACAAGTTAATTAATCAGTTCATAGAAGACCAAATTTGAGTGAATAATACTCAAAGATTAGACTGGAATTATCAGATATAATAAAAACTCTTTATAAGGAACACAGGGATATGGGATGGTTGCTAATACACAAAACATATCTTCTATATTTGGCAGTGAGATTCTCTAGTAGTGTCACAACAAGAAAGATTTAGTTTTTTCAATGCAGAGAAGTCTCTCCATAGTTTACAAATCCGTCGTGATATATCTATATTTCGATGCTTTTTTTCGTCGACTAAATAACAATGAGAACTTATTTACTATTCCAATTGAAAATTTCATCTTTAAATCGAGACGATAATTATATTCATGTAATTTTATTCTTCTATAAAATATTAGTTTTCCATTATGTCGTAATATATATACTACCTTTAGAAACTTCTATAGTGAATAATTTAGAAGACGGTAAATATTATATATAAAAGTAAAAAGGTCCATAGCCAATTGAATGAAGATTATTTATGACGATTGTGAATACCAAATTAATTGGTTGGTTTTACTTGAAAAAAATAATTGGTATCCAAATTGTTTAGCAAATAAATATTTACTTGGTTGACGATAAAGAATGAGCGGACAAAATTGAACAAAAGGATATAAAATAATAAATAAAGAGAAACATTATCCATATTAGTTTTGTAGATGTTGACGAATTAACTTTAAAGGCCAAGAGATGAAATTTCAGAACTAATTCCCAGACACCTTATTTGCCCTTTTAGACTCACCAGAAGACAAAAATATCCTCCCCTAACATTCGACGATTAATTTAACTCTCTTTTTCTTTTATGACACGATTAATTTAACTTTCAATAATAATAAGAAGAGAAGATGAAAAACACTACAAGATTACAAAATTGCCCATTGCTTTGGGTCCAAAACAAGAAGGTTACGTAGCAGCCACCAAAAGGCATTAATGTCACTTTGAGGAAAACGATGTCAAATCAAATACGATGATGGAAAACGAGATCCGCACACACCACACGTCAAAATTCCTTGTTTAGAGAAAATGAAATCTTAGTTTTTAAACAACGTGTTAAATAAATGTATTTTATCAAAATGTATACTACTTTTTGCATTAAAGATAAATCTAGCATGGTAAAAAGGAATGGTTTAATAGCATAAATATATATATATATATAACAACTGTACTTTTATTTTATTTTATTTTATTTTTTTGTTCTTTTAAACGTGGTTGATGCATCATTTTAGCATGGAAAGACGACCAAATTTGCACTAAATAGAATTGAGGTAACTTGAAAAATAAAAAGAATAACACATCGGTGTAGAGCCATACACATTCCGATGCTTAAGTTAGAGTCGAGATTTTTGTGAAGTTTAGCTTGAGAGTAGGGGTTTTCACCCTATCTTAATTGTGAATCTTTAACCTTTATTTATAGAGAGTTCAAATAACCGTTGCGGTAAGTATCCAATTTCAAATTCAAATTCAAGAGTTCGACAACTCCGTCGTGTTAATTCTCCGAGTCTATATCCAAACTCTTGATTCATGAGATTCGTACATGTGGTCCTCTCTCAACCTTGCCCATGACGTGTCTTTAAGGGAAAATTCACCTTTTACCATTATGGAAAGTTCATATTTTGAATATATATATATAACACTTTTTCTTTCTTTTTTTTTCAAAAAGAAGTAAGAATCTCCCTACGGTGCAAACTTATCGATAAACAACGACCACAGGCCGCACTTTTGACTGATCGTTTCATTTAAACAAATGAAAATAAAAATAAAAGTAAAACTGGATAAATCAAGAAATAAAAGAAGCCTTAGAGCCGCCATACAATTAAATTAACCAAAATTGATGGTTACTTAAATTAATCAACGAGATCAACAGCGAGAGATTAAAAAATAAAGTCTCATAAAAAGGGGAAAAAAGTGAAAAAGAAAAAGTCAACGCGCCACACACACGTGCAGCCAACACGTATTTATTTACCCAAATGATTGAAAACATGCTGGGTATCTTCATTTTTTTATCCCAAAAAAAAAAGAAGAAAAAAACCCAACAACAACCTCAGATTAGTCGTTGACTATGAACTAACATTTAACAAATGATTAGCCGAGATTGCACATCTTTATGCTACAGGATCTAAGATCTAATCTTCACATACCATTATATTATCATTTTAATTTAAAATATTTTTAATTGGTCTTCTACTTTTAGTTTTATGTATAACAGATAGATCTATATTATTAATTTCATTGTTTATTATTTTTTTAGTATAACACGTAGAGTAGGAAATATAATTCACAACTTTTTTATTAGAGATATAGGTCAATTACCACAAAACTATGTTCGGTTTTAACAATTATATATTTATTATTTATAGTATGTTATTTGTATTTTTTAAGGATTATATGGTTGATTGATTCCAAACATTTTTTATGTTGGGTGGTGTAAATGTTAAAATGACGTAGTTAATATTAAAAATCTATTAGACACAAAAATAACAAATTTATTAAGATATTTTAAAATTAAATAGACATGATTTTAAAAGGTTTATGAAGTTATTAGAGTTAAATAAATATCTTGTGACCCGTGAATCAAACTTAATAATTATAATAGAAGTTAATAGGTGCAGTTGACTATCAATAAGAAAAGTATGAAAAAGAAGTTTGGTGTAACTTTATAAGCAACCTGAATTTTGTACTAAATAATAATAAAAATAAGTAACCTTGAATTCTGTTATTTTATTAAGTGTGAACAAAAAAGGAACGAGGACAACCCTTCCTCTAGACTAAATCAATTAAAATGGAGCAAAAAAAGCCCCTGTCCACTTCCAAGCTTTGCTTTTTGTTTAAGAAAAAATTTGAAGTTCACCTTTTTTTTTTTTTGAAACGTGAATGAAGATTCTAAAAGATGGATGATTTTATCAATTAATTTTTTTAGAAACATTATTTAGTTGTTATTGATAAATTATATTGAAGATTTTTTTTGGTCTATTTAAATTAATGGCAAAATAGATGTGTTGTTGATAATAACTTTTTGTCCTTTCTAAGAAGATGTTTTCAATTAGCAAAAACACTCTTGAGATAAAAAAAAAAAATTAAATAAATCAACCATGTTAATTTGAAAAACAAATACCCATTTCTTTTAGGAAGAAAATATTAGATTTTATAAATACTTTTTAAAATAATAAAATGAAGATTATGACGCTAGTAATTACTCGTGATAATAATATTATTTTGCAAATATAATAAAGAAAATGTTCAGTCAACTTTGTAGTTGCATTTAATATTTCATTTTTACTGTTTCATTTATACTTGTTATATATTAGGGTCTAATTGATGATGATAGGAGCCAAAGCGAGTATGGTCTAGCGGTAATTGACATTTATCTCTAACCAAAAGGTTGTGAATTCGATTCCTACTCCCACATGTTGTACTAAGAAAAGATGGATGATGAGATGATAAATTTGGGAGTTGAATATGTGTGATTTAAAATAATTATAACTAAAAAAATAACTGCACATTTGGAAATTTAATTAGATTCAAACTATTAACAATGCTTGCTACTAAAAAAAAGACTATTAAAAAAAGCTTGTTATTTATTTAGGTTATAGTATTGAAGTATTCCTAAATTGGTTTCTAAAATAAAATTTAAAAAATGATGGTTTATTTATGTAATTATTGCAATTTATTTCTGGTAAAAGAAATTTGTTGCAATTTATTCTTCCAAGAGATCATTAAAATGGAAAAAGAAAAACTCAATTAGATTGTTTGACTTTAATTATTGAGAATCTTTAGTGGTTGGAGGACTAAATACGGTATTTAAATCAAAATAAAAATTTATATTTTAGGATGAAAAACAAGACTCTATATATTATTTTATTTATTTATTCAAAAGATAAGCTAGATGTTATATTGGATAAACTTGAGAAAAAACAAATATATTTTTTGGAATTATTAATC
This sequence comes from Momordica charantia, assembly GCF_013281855.1. Lineage (NCBI taxonomy): Eukaryota > Viridiplantae > Streptophyta > Magnoliopsida > Cucurbitales > Cucurbitaceae > Momordica > Momordica charantia. The sequence continues at coordinate 20,799,081 of NW_028275161.1, forward strand.
GAAGGACTTTAAAAAAATCTAGAAGCAACATTTAATAAAAATATATATTTTTTCTTTGAATTGAGAAGTAGAATTTTTAAAATTTGATTGAAGAAATATGTCTTAATCAAATTAAAATTACATAAACAAAACAACAATAAGATAAATTAAAGTATTGACATTTTAAAATGTATATATTTTTCGTTATATCATCGAGTTAAAATTATGCAACAATAAAAACCTTTTTTTTTTTTTTTGACTTACGAAAAACTTAGTAAAGCCTACACCTACCAGAATCCAAACAAGATATCACATCTCTAAGAAAAAGTCATGAAAACTAATTTTCCAAATTCCCTTGAAATACGGAAAATTTATACAGATTTTACTTTTACCGGTTTAGAAAATCGTTTTGAAACAATAAAAGATAATTTGATTATAACTCGGTTGGTCAATAGAGTATATTTCTTTGTGCTAGGAAAAAAAAAAGGTTGTACAGAATTATTTATTTTCAGCAGCCTTTCTTATATTATACAAAAATAGCATTAAAACCTTTTTAATTGTAATTCTATTATTGAACTGGATTATGCAGTATAAAGATCGATTATTTTTCTTCCATTTTTTTAGAATTACCTCGTTGCCAATTTGGACTGGGAAGTAACTGTAATTTAATTGAAGTGATCATACGGCTGTGGAATCAATGCTCTTCTCCACCAGATTAGACAGACCCAATCAGTAGTAGGCTCCAACCAACCATCAACAACAGCGATAAAACAACGAATTGACAAGCATTATTGTTTGCTTCTCGAATTTCCTCTCAGACCCAACTTCAAAAGTTCATTTGATAGAAAAATCTGGTGCTGATTTTTAATAATTTATCCATAGTTGCATCATCCCACTTGTGCAGTAATGGAGGTAGTAAATTAATTATGAGAATCACCGAGTTGGGAACTGGGGGAAGAGACGTGTTACTTTTTCCAATGGAATTTGGAACTATTACTGCAAGCAGCGTGGGCTGATAAGGAATTTGAAGAAGGAACAAACAGGTTCCTACTTTCTCTCTCCGATTCCCTCTTTGATTTTCTCTCGCTTTAATTTCAAGAGTTGGGTTGTCTATGGAACTAATCTCAGAAAAGGCTCTTTTTCCCATACTGAACAAAGATCCAAACGAGCTTTTGAAAGCGAGGACTGAGACGTTTTGGGTATAGCACGTCTTCCCTCTCTCTCTGCCATGGAAAAGGACTGGGGCCTGGCTCTCCTATGTGTTTTGTTTTATGGGTCTGTGAGAATTCTGCTGCTCTTTTGATCCTGTGGTTTAAAGGGAACCGACCCCACTTCTGAATTTGCTGTCAAAGCGATAAGTACGAATTATTGTCTGTTTTTCTTTTTCTTCGTTAATTGTTTTTTTGTTGCTGCAAGAGCCATGACCCGTGGGGGTAAGAATACCTCTAATTGATATTTGGTTTTATTGCCTCCGTTTTGCTCCATCTGGTGTAGGTGTTCATCTGGAATCTGCATCTATCAAGTACCCACTTAAGTTGTTTTAACTTTCTGCTTGGATTGCTCTGCTCATCAGTCATCGAAGCTTGAAGCCTGGGATTATGGTGATTTGAAATTTTAACTTGGTGGGTGTCCATTTCTTAATCAGTCTTTGGCTCTTGGGTATAGAGACTTGATGTGAAGTTTTGTGCATGGTGTCTGCTTCATCTTATGTTATTCGGGACATGCGAACTTGCCAAATTGAGGAATCGGCCATCATCCACTTTGTTTCTCAGCTTTAATTAGCCGGCGTGGAGTTCGTAGCTGGGGTTGAATATAGATCTCAAGTAAAGATCAGGCCTCCGTGGTTGGGTTTTATTGAGGATTTTTTTGACTGGGTTCATTTGATTGGGTGTCTTTTCAAATTGGAACTAAGATGAATTCTCGAGTGGAAATCGATGAGGACTCTGAAACGAAGGGAAGTATGTGGGTTCTAGACCAGAAGCTCGATCAGCCTATGGATGAAGAAGCTGGGAGACTTAGCAATATGTACAAAGAAAAGGTACCGCTGGTTCTTTGTGTATTAGGTGTGAGAAAGTTAGAAGTTGTCAACTGCACCATTCTGCAACTAAAGCAGTACCATAAATGTCCATTAATCCTTGCTCAGTTATATGTTTTCTTAACCCATCAACTGTCAGGTCATTACCGGATCTTTGTTTCCCAAAACTGCAACTGTCTAACTAGTTCAAATCCACTTTATAAGTTACATTGTAGGGTTTAATGATATATTGCTAAGGTCTTAGAGAAATGAATATGTGCTGGTACTTTGACGATTCCATCAAATGTAGCAGTGGATAAATTGTGTAACTAATATAACTGCATGATTTTAGTGGGTTGTGAGGAAATTTATCTGGTGATCATTCATCTCATAAGATCTTATATTTTCCAGAAATTCTCCGGATTGTTGCTTCTTCGACTTGCATACCAAAGCCTTGGAGTGGTCTATGGAGATTTGGGGACTTCTCCCCTGTATGTTTTTTACAATACATTTCCTCGTGGAATTTCTGATCCGGAGGATGTAGTTGGAGCACTTTCATTGATTATATACTCTCTCACTCTCATTCCACTCATAAAGTATGTGTTTATCGTGTGTAAAGCAAATGACAATGGTCAAGGTAAGCCAGTTGTGTATAGGCCCAATTCCAAACAATTGTAACTGGATTGAGAAAATGTAGAGTGCTAAAAAGAATCTTATGATGTCCTCTTTTCCGATGTTGTGGCTTTTAAACAAAAGTGTTCCAATTGTTGTTTCCCATCCCCTTTTGTTTTTCAGTTGTCCTCTTTGTTGGAGAACATGTTCCTCAAACATGGTGCCCTATATCTCCTTCCAAAGAAAGTAAAGGCAACTGAGGCATCAAAGGTCCTGGTTGAGATTGTTGTATCATGTCACCTATTAAATTTTTATTGTTACATGTACGTTTTCGCTGCAGAAAGAAGCATTTATCTTTGTCATGCACTAAATCACTTGTGAAAATAGCTTCATATGCAAACCAATTTTAGTGGTGCAACTGCACATAACATTAAATTTTTGAGTCAAATATGACAGACACTTAGAACTTCCATCTAAATTTTTGGTTTATTTAATATATATATTTTACTTTTTGATTTTGATCAAAGAACCTGAGAACCTGTACTCTACACAAACATATATATTGGCTACAGGTTACAGTTCCCCTAAGTTAACCTATCTGTGTAGGTGGAACATTTGCTCTCTACTCCTTGCTATGTCGTCATGCAAAAGTAAAAACTATTCCAAACCAACATCGAACTGACGAGGAGTTAACAACATATAGCCGCTCTAAATTTCATGAGCAATCGTTTGCTGCTAAAACTAAAGGATGGCTTGAGAGACAAGCATCCAGGAAGAATGCGTTGCTTATTCTTGTCCTTGTTGGCACTTCCATGGTAGTTGGAGATGGAATTCTCACTCCTGCAATATCGGGTATTATTTCTTTTTAGCAATAGTTCCAAAGGACCGGCACCCCCCCCCCCCCCCCCCCCCCCCCCCCCCCATAATTCATAGCTATTACTTATCTGTCGGCCTGTGGTTGTCTTTCATCCACTCCTTAGGAAAAACCAAAGATATATATTCCTCACTATAGTGTATAAACAGGTAGAAGCTAATATTTCTGATCATAAGAATCACTGCTAATATTTACATTTTTCCTCAACTCAAATATCATTTCATGTCATGTAGGATTTAGACTAGGAATATGGTTAGATTCCTCAAACTTGTATTTTACTGTTATTATTCACTTTTCTTTCTCACACAATCTTTCTATTTCTCAGCAAATATTTCTCTCTTATGTTATACAGCTAGCTATTTGGTGATTAAGCAGAAGGATATATTTTACTCAATCCAATTCAAAATAAAAGTACTTTCACGATTTATTCACATTTGGTAATTTAAACATAAGGAGGATATAATATGGGCAGTTAAGTCTTTATATGCAACTTCTTACTTCCATTGAAGGGAATTTCAAATTAACTCAAGACGCATAGTTCTCAAGATGTAGGAAAAAAACCAATCTGAGAACCAGCCTTGTTTTGACCACATGATGTTGGATTTCAGCACATTAGAATAAATGTATTAGATGAAATCAATCAAATCCATTCATAGTGTAGCCACTGAAAATGAATATGATACATCTCAGTCTTGTATGCATCACATAAGTAATTAAATTTTTTGCTATTGCATCTACTACCTCTTCTCCGTTTCACTAGAAATTTCTTGTTAATTGAATAATAGATATGTATTAAGTTGGAGACATGTTAATTTGATCACTTCTTACTCCTATAATGACTTAGCCAGTATGTGTGTGCTTGATTGTTTTGGATACTGTATTGCATCTGTAAACATACAATTAACCTAACCTTACTGTCATCAACAGTTTTATCGGCTGCGGGAGGTATCAAAGTAAACCACCCCCGTGTGAGCAATGGTATTTTGCTGATTCTGAATCTAAAAATATTTCTTAAACTGCTCCGTATTCCTGTTTCCGTCCACTTTATTTTTTCTACCAAGGTCTGAAAAATGTCTTTTTTCTGTGGTGCAGATGTAGTTGTGCTTGTTGCTGTTGTAATACTAGTAGGACTATTCAGCTTGCAACGCTATGGTACTGATAGAGTTAGTTGGCTGTTTGCTCCAGTTGTGCTACTTTGGTTCCTATTAATTGGAGGTATAGGCTTGTTCAACATCTGGAAATATGATAAAAGCATTCTAAGAGCCTTTTCACCTGTGTATATTTATCGCTATTTTAGAAGGCGGGGGATGGATGGTTGGACGTCCCTCGGAGGTGTTCTGCTGAGTATAACAGGTAATTTAAAAAAAAAAAAGTTTTTTCAAAGCTAATACCAAATAAAATGCACTTAGATATTCAAGATTTGTTTATTTTCATTTCTAATGATTTGTTGTAAATTCAGGCACAGAGGCTCTGTTTGCCGATCTGGCTCATTTTCGTGTAGCAGCTATTCAGATTGCTTTTACAGTAGTTGTTTTTCCTTGCCTTCTCTTGGCATATTCTGGACAAGCTGCCTACCTTATGAACAATAAAGACCATGTGGTTGACGCCTTCTATCGTTCAATCCCAGGTCTTCTTTCTTTCTCTTTGGTATCTAATGACAGATTTGCTTAAATGATACCTTTAACGTTGCTTGAGAACTTCCATAATTCTATTTGATAAGAAACTTCCATAATTTCTTTTAAAAAATTTTAATGAGAAACAACTTCTATTGCAATCAAAAGATAATTATTAGAGAAAAGGGGACTATATTTCTAATTCACCTAGAAAATAAAAGAACTCTCTAATTCATCAAACAGAAAAGGGCACGTTGTGAAGCTCAAACACTTCTCTGAGGCTAAGTATTAGTGAACAAAATGGAACAAGTATTAGCCATTCCCCTCCCCAAAAAGGAAATGTACTCTGTATTTTTGTTAAGAATTAGTTTGAATAAATAAATTTACTTCAACCTAACAATTAACATTTTGAAATTAGTGGTGATTATCATGACATCATATTTTTAGTTGAATTCTCATTTCCTGCCTTGTTTATTTCTCTCATTTCAATGTTAGTATCCATTTTAGTTTGATTTATCAAAGTTTGAGCCCACATGTGAAAGAAAAACTTGAGAATCAAAATCAATGAGTAACTTTTTCCTTTTTAGTACAAGTGGGGTAGGGGGATTCAAACTCACAACCTCATGGTTGAAGATAGGTGCCAATACTACTAAGCTAAGTTCATGCTGGCAAATTAATGAGTAATTTAACTTTCACTAAATATTTTAAGGTATAAACTAACCTTCATCAAGGTTAGAGGTTCGAATCTCCACCCCAACCATTGTTGATGATTTCAAAAAAAATATATTTTAAGTATTTATTATAACGGCTATATTGCAATACCTATGATAGAGATTAAGAAGTTAATGTATCAAACTTATAGTTGGGACAAACAAAACCCAAGTGCTTATTGGAAAAATTTATGAAGTTTTTCATGCACCATATTGTTATTCCAACTTTAGGTTACCCTAATTTGTCAATTATAACGTTAGTTTTGGTGTGACATAATTATTAAATTTCAGTTTTATTCTATTATGTATGTTATAACATAGGAGATTGTTACAATGTATTAGAAAATGTATTAATACTTTTAAGAGAAAAAATGAACGAATATGCCCTTACCATGCCTATTTACTGGTCTTTTTGAGAATGGAGGGTTGTTGTTGTATCCGTGTTTCATGTTTGCTTCCATGATTCTCAGTGGCCAGTTACAAAGTTCCTCTATGATTGGAGATAAGGATGTAAAAATAAATTCTCCTGAAACTCTCAATGTTACGCACTCCCAGAAAAAATTCCTTGATTTCTTTACCTTCAAATCTCTCTTAAACTCGACATAACCAACTTCTTTCTTTCTTTTTTCAAATCTCTCTAGGCTAGCGATGTGCACTCCGACTAACCCTATGGGATAATTGTCTGGTCCCACAATTTTTTTGTTTTAGGAAACTCATAAATATTCAATATTTTATATAGGTGGCCATGACAGTTGACATCAATATACTTGATGTAATCCTATCATCCATAGTACTAAGAGACAGTTGACATCACTATACTTGATTTAATCCTATCAATCCGTACTACTAGGAAATTATGAACAGTCCTGTGTTTTTTTCACAGTTTGTAAAAAGTGATGTTTGTGAAATAGACTAGTGCACCATTAATCATGTGATGTTTGTGCTGACCGAGCATCTCATTGAGGCTACTAAGAATTACCCTTTTTGGGCTGCTTAGATTTGTTAAATTGGTGAAGTCTACATGTTTTTTCTGTATGGAAACTGGAAAACCAATGATATCTCTGTCATTGTTCTCTTCTCTCGTTGTAGCATCGGAGTTTCAATAGCATGATGCTGGAAGTGCATTGCAAATACTTAAAAATGATGTGCTGACATCTCTCTTTGCAGAGTCCATATATTGGCCAGTGTTCTTTGTTGCAACTGCTGCTGCTATAGTTGCTAGTCAGGCAACTATATCTGCAACATTTTCAATAATCAAGCAGGCTCTTGCTCATGGCTGCTTTCCCAGAGTTAAAGTTGTCCATACGTCAAAGAACTTTCTCGGCCAGATATACGTTCCTGATATTAACTGGATCCTCATGCTTCTTTGCATTTCTGTGACAGCAGGATTTAAGAATCAAAGCCAAATTGGAAACGCATATGGTAAGTGGCACTCTGTTGTTAGCGGTTTTATAATGAAATTGTTGCATTGACTGGGTGACATAACACCATTCAATTTAGATGACAGTATAATGCATGCAAATTGAGGATTATATCTCTATCTCACTCTTGATATTGGAACACAAGATCCAATATTTGAACTGTTGAACATTTTGCCACAATTCAGTCGCAGCAAGATAAATCTTTGAAATTAGTAGCGTAATGAGGTAGAATTGAATTAAATTCATTGTTATCTGCTGCTCAAGAATATTGGGACATAAAGTGATGGCTGATTGAGTAGGTGGTGTCTGTTTGGATTTCCAGAAAAAGTCGGCATAATAAACATTGTATGAGATAGCTATTGAAGTTTGCAGGAGAGCTGAAGCATTCGAATTAGATCTGTTTTTTTCATTTAGGATATAGTCTACATAGCGATATAAATAACCGAAGATAGAATGTTATTCATGCATTTAACTTTCTTGTTGGTGCATAGAACTCCATTTAAAGCTCTCCATATTTCTCTTTCAACAGGGACAGCAGTGGTGGTAGTCATGCTTGTGACCACATTGCTTATGATTCTAATCATGATCTTGGTGTGGCGCTGTCATTGGGTCATCGCCATGATTTTCACCGGATTGTCGCTAATCGTGGAGTGCAGTTACTTTTCTGCTGTTCTCTTCAAGGTTGATCAAGGTGGCTGGGTCCCCCTTGTGATTGCTGCAGCCTTTCTCATCATCATGTATGTGTGGCATTACGGTACTGTTAAACGATATGAATTCGAGCTGCACAGTAAAGTTTCAATGGCATGGATTCTCGGGCTTGGTCCCAGTCTTGGACTAGTCCGCGTTCCTGGAATTGGACTCGTGTACACCGAGCTAGCAAGCGGCGTACCTCACATATTTTCCCACTTCATTACAAATCTGCCTGCCATTCATTCTGTTGTTGTGTTTGTCTGTGTGAAATACCTTCCAGTCTACACAGTGCCAGAGGAAGAAAGGTTCCTGGTAAAGCGGATCGGACCCAAGAATTTCCACATGTTCCGTTGCGTCGCGAGATACGGTTATAAAGACCTCCACAAAAAGGACGATGATTTTGAGAAAAAGCTTTTTGATAGCATCTTCCTCTTTGTGAGGCTTGAATCCATGATGGAAGGATGTTCAGACTCTGATGAGTACAGTTTGTATGGTCAGCAAACTGAGCATTCAAGGGATGGCCTGTTGATTGGCAACCATGGAAATGGAAATGCAGCTTCATCCAATGTGGACACAACGTTCTCATCAGTTGACTCGATCGTGCCCGTTAGATCTCCCGTGCGTTCAAATAACACGGTAAGATCATCTGGGCAGGCAAGCAACCACACCGATAGCGACGAGATAGAATTCTTGATTAGGTGTAGAGATGCTGGGGTGGTGCACATACTGGGGAACACTGTAATTAGAGCAAGAAGGGAATCAAAATTTTACAAGAAGATAGCTGTTGATTACGTTTATGCCTTTCTTAGGAAGATTTGCAGGGAGAACAGTGTGATTTTCAATGTTCCTCATGAGAGTCTATTAAATGTTGGCCAAATTTTCTATGTATAGTTTCATTTTATTTAGTGATGGAATCAAATCTGTTATATATACTTTGGAAAGCTTTAATGCAGCATCATTTTTTTGCATGACTCACTTATATTTTACTGTGGAAGCCCCAGCATTCTCTGCATCATTGAACATTTTATTTGGTGTTTTTCTAGGAGTTGAAAAATCGAATCTTCTTTTTGGACAAAAAATAAAAAGGAGAAGAAAAATTAATTTCTCAAGAGTATATTAAATAATATTAAAAGTTACAAGCTAAAGATTGAAGTTAATTTATAAGGTATGTCAAAGGGTTAATACAAACGTCAAATATATATATATATATATTTCTTTTCTTTTTCTTTTTCTTTTTTTTTTTTTTTTGCAAAGCTATTTCTCTCATTAAATAAGAGGTAAAGATTATAATGTTAACTTCAAAAAAATATTATAATATTCACTTGGAATAACTAATTTAAATGCAATAATTATTTTTATAAAGAAGTTATATTCGTTTAATACAAATTTCACTCTTGGAAACATATTTGAATTCTTAATCAAAATTTTAAAAAATAAAAAAGAATTGAAAATCATTTTTTTCTATTTTCAAAATTAATGTTGTAAGCTTAATTTGTAAAAGTGGATAATAAAAAATAAAATAGTTATAATTTTGAAGAAGATTTATAATTAAATTTCTAGAAAACAACTTTAGAAGTTGACCATGCACCTACCAAGTCCAAGTGTTATCAACTTATCCAAAAACAAAAAATAAAAATAAAAATAAAACAAATAAAGAATTATCATGTGCGGCGGTGTCACTTGCAAGTGTGCCAAAATACTATTAAATCTTAATTTCGGATACCCACCATTACCACCAATGAAGCTTTTGATTCGAATTTTTTGTTTTTTTCTTCAACCTCTCATCTCGATTTGGTCCAACATCAGACGGATGCTATTGAATTGGAGGTGGACCGGCCACCGTGGTGTCGCACTCCGATCATCAGAATCAGGTAGAATTCGTTGACGCAGTACAGTAGAAGGAGGAGAAATCAATTTTGAAACGTCTATGGAAACTGTGGTAAATCTTAAGAACCTAAGAGAAGAAATCATGGACTTTGAACTCCTGAGCCCTAGAGATCTTCAACGAAGGTGTTCTGTCTGTTTCAATTTTCAAAGGAGTCGTAGGAGGTAATTCCTCAGTCCTCCTCATTTCTTCAGTTCGCTGTTTTTGAACTTGTGAACTTTGGAGTGAGTGAGTTTTCGTCGCGTTGGGAATATAATATTTCGTATGCCGATTTGAGCGAGATTTGCGCATAACCGTAAGCAATAATGCAATATACGTAATGCTTTATGATATATAATGATGACCAGAGAAATAAAAAATTGTATTGATGGCCTCAATTAGTATTCAGTGTTTTCGTACTGTTTAGACAGCACTGTCAAAGACTTTTATTTTGTCACCCACTTCCGCAGCTTCCTACGGACATTATTAATTTTCAATATAAATAAATAGCCATGTCTGAGTTAATCAAATACCAGATCGCGGAGGGTTCCTTTACTTGTTAAATGTTTTACTGTAGATTTGATTGGCGTGGTTAAGTCGAATTCACCTCAGCTTCGTCCTGGTTGATGAACAAGTCTATCCTTCCGAATTTCTTTTCCTTTTGGCCGTTTCCTGATTTCTGACGTGGATTTTTTCTGTTCGCCTGGAATCGGAGTTCTGGGATTTCCGAGATTTCTGCTAATAATTTGATCTGTTGCTTCGTTGTCGTTACCCTGTTGGGATTCGGGTTCTTCCAGGTCTAGATTCTTTTGCGTTTTCATAGCTGAAACTTGTCGGTGGGATTCAGCTTTCTTTTCTACTCAGGGATTGAAAACGCAAATCAATCGTGAATTTAGTCTGCTGTTCAACAGAGGAACCGACATATAGTCACGGTGCTCTCTCGTTACATTTCTCTTCCACAGCATTTTGGAAATTTCGTTGATCTATTGTGAAAGACGATATCAATAGGTTTAATAAGCTCAGGAAAGAAAGGTCTTATTTTTAAAAAATGGCGTCAAGATTCACGCCTGGTGAGGATACTGATGATAAAGATAGTATCTGGGTTTTGGATCAGGAACTCGACCAGCCAATGGATGAGGAGGCTAAGCGGCTAAAAAATACGTTTCAGGAAAAGGTGCGTTACAAATCCCTTCCTCCCGCTTAGTGCATGCGTGCGTGTCCAAGTTTTGGAAGCTCAACACATGCATCTAGCCCTCTTTTCCTCATTTTACTTGGAACTCCATATTATAACAGTTCGCCATTTCTTTACTGCCATTTAGTAAAACCAAAGTTTTGTGAATTTTAAAGTGAGAGTTTAATTATGTAGATGATTTGCTTTCCCTGATGATTCATTGCTCATTTTTTTCCCTTAGGATCAATCTATATTTTTAATCCTACAACTTGCATTCCAAAGCCTTGGAATAGTCTACGGAGATTTAGGTACTTCCCCTTTGTATGTCTTCTACAACACATTCCCTGACGGAGTTGAAGATACAGAGGACTTGATAGGGGCATTGTCATTGATTATATACTCTCTAACCCTCATTCCCCTTATAAAGTATGTATTCATTGTCTGCAAGGCAAATGACAATGGTCAAGGTAATTTGATTTCAACTGTAAGTTACCTCTACTCGAGAACGCTTTTGCTGTAATATTATAAAGATATGTCTATTTCTACAATTTTTAAGATTAATCTCTGTTTTCATGGTAGCTGTTAATGTTGGGGACTCTTAGAAGTTAGAACTTAGCCTTCCTCTCTTATACATTCTCAGGCATTATCAATCACCGTGGTGAGATATTTATAAAGGGATATTGTTCCTTACATACGCATTTAAAAGTTCTCTTTGCGCTTGTTTTAGAATGAGGTACTGTCCTGATGATATCATTTCACAGATGGATAAATAAAGGACGCATGAAACCAACAAAGAACGAAAAGACTTCATGACATAAGTATAAAGATCATATTCTTTGGCAAATGTAGTCTATCTATCTTGGAAATGAATTACTGATGAGAAGTAAATTTTATTTACATTCTTTCTAGATATCCTTCTTTCATTATTTGAAGAGAATTTTATAAAATTGAGGTGTATCTATTAAATGGTGTCAGAGGTTTCCCATTTGATACTGATGAGGGACTCCTTAAGAAAAATTTGCTCTCCCTTGGTGCAGGTGGAACATTTGCTTTATATTCATTACTATGCCGTCATGCAAAAATATTAACTATTCCTAACCATGATCATACTGATGAGAAGCTTACAACTTATAGTCGTTCTACGTACCGCGAACAATCATTTGCTGCAAAGACTAAGAGATGGCTAGAAGGACATCATTTTAAGAAAAACATGCTTATTGTTCTCGTTCTTGTTGGCTCTTGTATGGTGATTGGGGATGGAATTTTAACACCTGCTATCTCAGGTACTGGTTACTCATTTTAAACCTGGAACTGTAATTATAATTTCTTATGGAATCTTTTAGTGACATCATAGAAAAAGTAGAGCGGTTAGAGAAGTAGACGAAATAGTCATGGGATAGCATAGCAACATGTTGGGAGTATTCGTGCATGGACTTTTAAGGAACATTCCAATTTCTCGGAGTTTCATGTCCACCTGAGTGTGGCTAGTCCTATTTTGTTTCTATAATGCTTTCATTGCAAAAGAAACCTCATACAAGTTGTCACGTATTTGGAACATTTTGGTGTACCTACAACTGTGGATATACCTCAATTTAATTTTCTAATATGAAATTCTGAGTTTAATTGCATCACAATATGATTGAACTTATTATAATCTGCAGTTCTTTCTGCTGTTGGGGGGATCAACGTTGGTCGTGCAAAGATAAGTAACGGTATCTTCGTGGTCCTGAAACATTCCTTTGCACTCACTCTTTCAATCATCTCTTTATTAATAATTCAAGTTCTCATTCTTTGTTCCAGATGTAGCTGTTCTTGTTGCTATTGCCATACTTATTGTCTTGTTTAGCATGCAACGTTATGGTTCGGATAAAGTTGGTTGGCTTTTTGCCCCAGTAGTTTTTGTGTGGTTCATCTTAATAGGAGGCATCGGAATATTTAACATCTGGAAATATGATAACAGTGTCCTCAGAGCTTTCTCTCCTGTATATATATATTGGTATTTCAAAAGGGGAGGGAAAGCTGGATGGACATCCCTTGGAGGGATCATGCTTAGCATAACAGGTAGGTTACTTACATGTTACTATTAGTCCAGAATGTCAAGTGATCTATGTGTAATTTCTGACCTCTAATATGGGAATATATTACAGGAACGGAAGCACTTTTTGCAGACCTATCCCATTTTCCTGTTTCCTCCATACAAATTGCTTTCACAGTAGTTGTATTTCCTTGCCTTCTTTTAGCCTACTCTGGACAAGCTGCCTATCTTATGAAAAACCCAGATTACGTTGTCGGTGCCTTCTATCATTCAATTCCAGGTTTGTTTTGAATTTAGTTTCTACGAGCATATTGCTTTAGAACTTTCTCATGCACTGCCAGGTTGAAACATTGGCCAGATGTTGAAAAAGTTGGGAAAACAAAGTCAGCGTAGCTCATTATTAGTATTTTCACAAAGTTTTTTTATCCTACCCAAATGAGTTTGTCGATATTGTAATCTTTCCACAATAGATAATACATTTTTCAATTCAAGGGGTGGATGTTGCCTTGAACCGAAAATGATAAGGTATTCCGTATTCGTGTCTGCAGACAATATATATTGGCCAGTATTTGTTGTTGCAACTGCCGCGGCTGTTGTTGCAAGCCAAGCCACCATATCTGCAACCTTTTCATTAGTCAAGCAAGCGCTTGCACTCGGTTGCTTTCCAAGAGTTAAAGTTGTTCATACTTCTAAGAAGTTCCGCAATCAGATATACATTCCTGATATTAATTGGATCCTGATGGTCCTTTGCATTGCCGTGACAGCTGGATTCAAAAATCAAAGCCAAATTGGAAACGCTTCTGGTAAGTTTTAGTTCTTCAATAGCTATGTTTTTATCTAATCCATTAGTTTTCCTCATAGTAATATGTTCAAATATTGAAGGCTGTGATCACATATAATTGCATGGGAGTCAATTTTCTTATTCCACAACCCTTTTATCTATCCTGTAAGTATTCTTGGTAGATCATGAACAATCAAATTTTCATGGTAGCCTTTGTTCAAAAGAGATGAATGGGAGATCTAGTTTCTTTCTTCACTATGGATGTTTTAGGTGGCTTTATCCCTTGTCATACGTGGCTCCATAACACATTTTCTGTGTTACAACAGGGACAGCAGTGATAATAGTGATGTTGGTGACCACATTTCTCATGACTTTGATAATGATATTAGTGTGGCGCTGCCACTGGACTCTAGTCCTGCTCTTCACTTGCTTATCACTGATAGTGGAGGGTACCTACTTCTCCTCAGTTGTCCAGAAGGTTTATCAAGGTGGATGGGTTCCATTGGTCATAGCAGCAGCATTTTTCATCATCATGTACGTTTGGCATTATGGTACAGCTAAACGTTATGAGATTGAGATGCACAGTAAGGTTTCAATGGCATGGATTCTTGGCCTTGGCCCAAGTTTAGGGCTTGTAAGGGTGCCTGGGATAGGGCTTGTGTACACAGAACTAGCAAGTGGAGTCCCCCATATCTTTTCTCACTTCATCACAAACTTGCCTGCCATTCATTCTGTTGTGGTTTTTGTCTGCTTGAAGTGTCTGCCTGTCTGCACAGTCCCGGAAGAGGAGAGATTTCTGGTAAAGCGTATTGGACCGAGGAATTTCCGCATGTTTCGCTGTGTAGCTAGATATGGTTACAAAGACCTCCACAAGAGAGATGATGATTTTGAGAAGAAACTATTTGATAGCCTCTTCTTGTTTGTTCGACTCGAGTCCCTACTGGATGCTGGGTCTTCGGAATCGGATGTGTCTAGCTTACTCGATCAGCAAACTGAAGCAACTATAGATTTCCAGCCGGAAAAGCCTAATTCAAATAGATCCTCCGTGGAATTGACAGACCTTCCAACGGCAGACTCGATCCAGCTTGCCAATTCTCCATTGCAGCAGAACCATACCATCATATCACCCAGTCAAGAAAACATTCAGACTGAGACGGATGAGTTAGAATTCTTGGTTAGCTGTAAAAACGTTGGAGTTGTACACATTCTTGGAAATACAGTAATGAGAGCTAGGAGGGACTCCAGTTTCTACAAAAAGGTAGCCATTGATTATATATATGCATTTCTTAGGAAGATCTGCAGGGAGAACAGCGTAATGTTCAATGTTCCCCATGAGAGTTTGCTTAATGTTGGGCAAACATTCTATATATAACTGTTTAGCATCTGTAAGAAATGTTGATCTAATTGATTCCTTGCACTCTTAAAGTTAAAGAGTTTATCCATCAAGATTACTTCAAGGCATGTGCAACCAAAGCAAATGTTGGCTTAATCAATCCATGGAAGTAAGCATTTCATAAATGGTTCACAGCAGTTAACTTAACCTTCAAACTTGTGTAAACGATAGAATCTACCAGAAATTAACTTTAAGAAACATACATTAAAAATCGCAATATGAACTTCAATTGGCTGGTAACCCATTGTTCTCTTTTTGTATATGTTGATGTCAACTGTGGTCATAAATCATTGACTTTACATACAAATAAATTCCTCAGGTGTCGCACAAACCACAATCTTGCTATCGACGATGATATCTGAAACCAACCTACAAATCTGTTTATCCAGAGGCAGCCCCTTATTCATATATTACTATGTAATACACTCGCCTTATACTTTAGTAACCGAGTACATCTAGGTAAACAACTCTTATCCATGCTTAACTTGGGAAGCAAAACAAAGGTGGGTATGTATGAATCATCGAAGACAATTACTTAGGTGTCTGATTCTGCGGTGATCTTGTTTGGGTAGCCGTAGACATCACGCGCAAGCGCCTCGCTATATCTGTGAAAGACGGCCGGGCTACTGGGTCAGGAGACCAGCACTGTTCCATCAGCAATCTCCAGTCGGGGTCACAGAAGTTGGGGACTGGCGGTCTCAATGTGTTGTTCACTATGCCTCCTGAATGGAAAAGAACTCAAATTCATATGAATCCATTTGAGTCGTACGTAAATAGAACAATTGTATTTTCACACGAAAACAAAAACAAACAGAAAAAACAAAAAACAAAAAGAAAAAGAAAACCCTTCTAGAACTAAATGCAGTATGTAAACAGCGCAGGAAACACACAAATGCGAATGTCTACGTAATGATGTATCAAATTGGACACCAAGAGCAGCCAGAATTTGGGGGAGGGGGGTGTAAAAGGCTGATGAAGGCCTGCTTAAACAAGCTACTTGAGCTAAATGCATACACATGAAGACAGAGACGAAGCCATTCAGATAAAATTCAGTAACTATTTATTTGCAGAACTAAGCAATCCTGCAAGCTTGTGCAGTTGCATAAACCAACCAGGTACGGGGGTTGGTCCCTTACCTACCATCCCTTACTAACCAGAGAAGAGTTTATAAATTATATACAACCCAAGCAAACATAAAAATGTAGATTTTGTTTCTTTTTCACACCTATGATTGCTCCGTAGTGCATATTAGCATAAGGCTCTTCCCCAGTAAGGATCTCCCATAGGACTATACCAAAGGAAAACACATCGACCTGCCAATCAGAAGTAAAAAAATAAAAACTATATGGACGATAGTCATAGAATGTGCAGAAATGTTGAAAAAGGAAACCCATTAATTCAACCTACTTTTAGTCATAAAAACAAAAAATTCACTCGGGATACTTTCTGCTCTTCAAATTTACAGTTGGTTTTTTCAGTTAACAAATAGTATGGTAACCTTTTGTTATTTATTTAAGAATTTGAAAAAAGAGCTTATTTGATCGGCATTTATGCTTTGAAGGTATTGAAACAAAAAAGGCACTCAGGATTCTTGGTATTTCTGAATCAGCTTGGTTTGGTGCCTTTTTTAGTGCGATTCCTTACTCTTCTTCTTTGACCCTTCTTTCTTTTTTGCAAAATCAATTGTTACCTCCGCCAAAAGTGTAAGAACTTCCTTCTCTACTTTTTGCCTTTGATTCTATTCTATTTCGGTTTCATCTATTTATTCTCACTTTTTTTATTAAACATTATGCATGTCGTCTTCAGCTAGCGCATCCTTGAATTTTTTCATGTTTTCTTGTTTACCCCTAACTTATACACATTGGCTAAACGTTTTTCAACTAAATTTTCTGGGGTTTTTTTTTTATGATCAATTTTCACACCCCACGAGTGCGTTTTTCTCCTTTTCCTTTTTTCCCTTAGTCTTCTGCCTCATTTTGATCCTTTTGTTTCTCTCACTGCAATTTTATTTAAAAATTCAAAATTACAATATCAGTTCAAAATACGTTATGTAAGTTTAAATTCAAGTAAATAAGAAAATTTGATTTATGTTGTCAATCATATATATCGATATATTATCAATAGATTATTAAATTTAATATTAGTAACTTATATGATGTGCAGAAAATATAGGGCTCGTTTGGTAATATTTCCATTTCTTGTTTCTCGTTTCCAATTTTCTTAAGAAATCTAAATATTTTTCAACTAACTTTGTTTCTTGTTTCTCTTTTTTTTGGGAACATTCTCACAACTGTATAGAAATTTTGGAAACAACTAAAACTAGTTTCTCCTTTCTTGTTTCCATTTCCAATTTGTTCCAAAACATAAATAAAAAAATTGTTTTATCGTACTTGAATTCTTAGAAATTGGAACCATGCAATAGATTTTTCTTCATTAAAAATAAAGAAACAGGAATAAGAAACAGGAACGTTACCAAACGAGCCCATAATGTCTTTATTCATAATTAGTAACTTGTTGATTTGTTATTCGATGTCCAGACTATAACTAGAATTGTGATGCTGACGACAATAGATTTAAAATCTTAAAGCTATTGCTAGCATTATTGTTATCTTCGGGGTTATCAAGTGGGTTTGTACTGAGTATTGAGTTTTAGATGTAAAATTCAACAGTCTACTTTTGAAATTATTAATTATTGATAAACTGAATAATATTTTTAGAAGTATTCTCAAGAATTTTTAAAACATTTTAAAAGTTTTTTTAAAATTATTTAAATGCCTGGTATTACAAACTTTAATATATATATAATTTAAGTTATGTTATAATTTCAAATAATCATTCAGTGTTTTAATATGCAAGCAAGTTGTATACAATATATGAGATTCAATAATTATTGAGCATTTATATTGTCAGCATCAATATATTGAAGTTGTTGCACTAAGAAATTTTATTGTTAATTCGAAATTCAGATGTTATATGTTTTAGATGTTTTCTAGAATAAACTTTCGTCAGCCTTAACTCAAATTTTGAAGTTCTATTATTTGGTTACTTTAAGTTTTTCCTTATTTATGGAATTTTTATAATCATACCAATATTTTTTCTGCTAATTATTTAAAAGGGGTGAGCTGCACAGGTTGCTTATATGGTTAACAGTGTGGTTAGCCTAAAGGAAATGGAGGCCAAACAAAAAGCACAGGCAAAATAAAGGTACAGAATAATAAAATAAGTACCCTGAAGACCTATAGATAGATTCAGAAAAGAGGTTGACCTAAAATCTACCATATAAAAAAATGAACAAAAGTTAGAGAAGAATATTGGATTTGCCTATCTTTTCAGCCTCATTTTTATTTTTATCCATAATGCCATCAGTAATACATGCTATTCTCTTCTTAAGTTGTGATAGTAGAAATGAATCTTATATCTTACCTTTTCAGAAACCTTGCTGCTGCTACCATTAAGTAGTTCTGGAGCCATCCACGGAAGTGTCCCTCTCACACCACCAGTAACTAAGGTGTTCCTTTTTATCTTTGACAAGCCAAAATCTCCTACCTTTATAACACAACCAAGAGCAAAAAAAAACAATGCAGGTGAAAATAATCCACCACCAACATAAAAATTCTCTTCAAGTACAGTGGTGTCTCAAATACCTTGCAAATTGGCCGCAAAGGATCTTTCAAGTTGACCAGTAAGTTGTCGCACTTCAAATCAAAGTGCACAATATTCTTTGAATGCAGATATTCCATTCCAAATGCTGCATCCATTGCAATAATGAGTCTCTTCCGACGATCCAGGTACCTGGAACACTTGCATAACATGTAAAGAATGAGAATGAACAGAGTTCTCTTGAACAATTCAAGTGCATGCAAGATAACTTGAAACAAAAAAAAATTACCGTTCTTTGCTAAGTAAAACATTCCTCAAGGAGCCATTGACCATGAATTCAGTCACTGTGGCCAATGTCCCACCTGGTCCGTCCTGCACCACACCATAAAAGGCCACCACATTTGGATGGTGAAGCTTTGAAAGAATCTCAGCTTCACGCCAAAACTCTACAGTCTGAAAATTACAAATGCAATATATGAAACTAGAGAATCATGACGACGACGACGACAACAACAACAAAAAAACTTTTGATCCCTATTTGTTTAAAAATAAACCAACTTGGAAGTACTTTTTCACTTGAGGGAAAAAAGAACCGCCTACTACAACAACACATAATCGGCTGCTATAAAAACCAAGTTTATCAGAATGCTGGTGGGAGGATTGTTTGCTGGTTCTACGCTTGATAAATAAAATTTACAATTGCAACCTTTGATTTCCTATCCCACTTTTCTGGAAATATTATACCATCAGACCAGTGTTCAATTTACTACTAGAAAGAGCTTATAAGTAATAACCTCTGGGAGATCATTCAAATGGAATTTAACTCACCAATCTTTCTTGCTCTGAGGACCTACAGGTGAAACAACTCTTTTTTATCCGCTTAATTGCTACATCTGTACCTCGCCACTTCCCATGGTACACTGTACCAAATGTTCCAGAACCCAATTCTCGCTGCTCTTCAAGATCGTCATTCTTAATTATCTGCCAGGCCATCCAAAATACATAGTCAACAATACAATATAGGGAGAGACGAGAGTAAAACCTTAAATCCTATATGTCCTCCCAAGATCAATATAAGTACATTGACGGTTGACCACGACCCAAAACAACATCAAAACCAGTTTATTTCTAACAAAATAATTTAGAACTCTTAAAAGGTTGGTAGGTGAAGCATAAAACAATGACCAAAAAAAAATCTCTCACATATATTCCATACTTGCATCAGACTTCCAATAAAAATTCTTTTATTTTTCCCTCTCAAAATATATAAAAATAGATTTTTATAGAAAAAATAGATTATTAACTACACAATCTAATAATTTGCTCCTTATCAACAAATTACAAAATTCATTAAGATTTTTCCAACTGTTTCAAACGTGTTTCTCTTTAAGTTCCCACCAAATAAGGTGACACAGTGAAGTGCAAAAGACCAGCTAATAAATAACAGTAAGCAAACAGCCTTGAAGTGACAAGTGGAAAAAAAAGATTATCCAATAATGGAAGCAGTGGATAAGATTACTGCAGATGCTGAATTTCTTAACTTCTATATGTCCTTGTGCTAGAAGATCTTAACTAGGTAACTTCTCGTACAATAGTGGAAGCAGTGATAAGGTTACTGCAGAACCTCAGAAACCCATACATAACCTTTTTTTCTTTTTTGCCAGAAACAATAATTAGGGAACCTTTTTTGCTGTATTGCCTTATTAATATTAATTCTCCAAAGAGAAACCCAGGAAGCAAATATCTGAACCTTTTTGAGAAATTGCAAATCTTCGTTAATGTAAGTACCAGTGAAAGCAGCATAACATTGTGTTGGTTAATTATTTGTTAAAGAGCACCTTACGGCTATAAAGTCCTCTAAGCTGCAGCCCTTGTATATAAATAGGAGCTACTGGTTCTGTATTCTCTTTGGGTTGATGAATAATATTCCTTTGTTTCTAAATTCTCTGCTGCACTATATTGTGAGGGTGGATTTTTCAAATACAAGGGAGTAAAATCAATTCACAACTGTTCAAAGCCTCAACTTCAGAGCACTGAACAAGAATTAACATTTTATAACAAGCAATCTAATTAAATGAATAAATGTTGTTAAAGTGCAAAAGAAACGGAATTTTCAACAGTACCTAGTTCCATGCATTAAGGGACTCAACTGTGAGATTCATACCTGCAATGTACTAATATCAAAATCTTCAAGATAAAAATCAACAAGAGGTACACCAATATCTTGGATATCCAACTTTGCATCCTAAAACAAGAAGATAAATGGGAAAATGCAGTGAGAGGAAAGCAATAAGCGGGGTGCGTATTATAACTGAAAGAGTTCAATTGAAAAATACTGCATTGCCAGCTTGTGGGGCTTTCGTGCTATGTTCATCCAACTGGATGCTTTCGTTGTCCTTGAGCTTTGAAGAATTGTAATCTGTATATATATTTGTAGCGTTGGGTCCCGTGAGCAGACGTGATTCATGCTGAATGTTGTCATCAAAATTGATATGAGAGTCTCTGTGATAAATGGCACCTACATCTGAATGTAAAAGGGGATACCTGTTCATGGTACCCCCTTCTTCAATGTTTGCAAGTGAGGAAGAGAAGCCCAGGTGGTCTTGATCCATAAGGGAAACATCTTTTCCAACAAACTCATCCTGAGCCAAGTTTCTAAAATATGACCAACGCTTAGGCTCATGATTCTCGACATTCAAGCTCAAGCCAGCTCCATTACCATGCAATGGAGGGATGCCAGAAATGTTTTCAGAATTTCTGGCCTTTGAGAATATATCAGAAAGGAAATCACGAGGAAAGCGGTCATTAATATCAATAAGAATGTCCCCATGCTCTGAAGTGCCAATTCCAACTCCAGACTCCACTTGAGTATCATTCTTACCTGGGTTTTCTGTCAATGATGAAGTCTCTGCTTGCTCTTGAGTTTCAGTTCCATGGTTCTTCTTATGTGTACTTCCATCAGTCCAATCTGATTCTGGTGGTCGCATAGAAGATTCCTCCTTATGCTTGTCAGAAATTTCTTCACTTGCTGTAGGATGATCCAAACCTCCTGCTTCCTTCCTATAGGCCGAGGGACTTTTTATATTGGACATATCATTGACCTCAGGTGCATCATGCTCATCTGAAATATTCATATTCATTTTATTATTTGTATCTCCTGATGTTCTGTACTTTTCAATTGCCTCCAATCCATCTTCTACGGTTTGAGGATTTCCATGTGGTGCCTTTGAAGATGAAACAGATTTCTCAGCCTGTAGAGTTGCATTCCCATCCAGCAATGTTTCAGCTGATTCGATAATTGTCTGAGAATAATCAGAGTTTCCCTGAGTTCTCAGGAATTGAGAGCCAAAGGAATCATCAGACTTGGATAAACGGTTCAATTCAGCCTGCTCCCTTGGAATCCTTTCAGAGTGAAAAACACGCTGAGGTAAAATTGGTTCAAGGTAGCTAAACCCCGTTTCATGAGCCTCAGAGGCACCAAAACCTGAAGTTGGTAGTCCATCGGATGAAAATTTATCATCTTCAGTTTTCCTGTTCCCTTCATTACTTGCATCCAGAGGCAATGATTCTTGAGCAGTATCTTGATGCTTCTTGTTGCTTTTCGTAAGCAGTAAACTTGATCCTACATCTGTGTCCGAATTAATTACCTGTGCTCCTTTTGTGTTATAACTCAAAACAGAAGCATCATTTAAGTTTGATGGAATTAAGTATTCATGTTCAAAATTTTGACTTTCATTATTTTCGTCGATCTTATGGAGTGAGCCTTCCCTTGTCATTTGTGCATCCTTAAATGGCACATCCTTCTCCAATGATTGAATTTTATCAGGTTCATTCATCTTCGAAGTTGTGGTCTCTGTCACTTTCCCCTCTTTTAACAATGCATCTGAATCTTGCATAAAGCTACCAATTGGATGGTCTGTAGTTAAGCCACCATGTTGATTCACATGCCCTTTGCCGGGCAATGAAGGTAGATTTTCTACAGGTGTTGCATTGTTATTGAGAATGTAATCATTTTGTGACTGAATAGATGAAGGAACTGAAGTCTTTCCAACTTTTTCAGGTAAGCTCTGGATAGGGCGGAAATAAGAGAGTTGGGGAGGCCCAGGATCAACTTGCTGCAACTTTTGTCCTGACGATGGTTGTAAATTGGACTTAAGACCACTAGATGGATTTGTCCAAATGGTTTGAGAGGACTGAGATATTGAAGGTGCAGCAATGGTCAAAGATGATTTCATGTTATCAGACAATTCTGGAGCAACCTGACGACTCTCTAGTCCAACATTAAGGGCTAGTAACTCGTCTAAATTGTTCCCTGATGTATTAGCCAAGGGCGTTGAGATCCTTCTTGAACTGAGGTCCATACCATTTACAGCAATTACGTATTCAATTTCTGAACCACCCTCTGCACTTCCAGCACCAATTTGAGCATCCTCCAAATCAGAAATAGAAAACAAGAACATTCTCGGCTTTGTTGAGCCCCCATTTTCTGTTACATTACATTCCTCCATCATGTTCTGCAAGTCCTCATCACAAGATACAGAAACCAATGCATCAAGATCCTCACCAGGCAGTTGATATTTAATAGTATGAACTTGATCGTAAATTGTTGATGTTTTCTGCAGCAGGTTCGACCAAGAAATATCCTTGGTTATACGGAAAATACGTGTTTCACCCCCAACATATCTAAGTTTTCCATCGCTAGGGCGAGGCATAATTTTACCACCAAAACTGCACAGGAATTTCACCTTTCTTGATGAACTATCAGATGCTGCTGAAGACGTAAAACTGTGAACTCGATTAACATCATTTCTTGATGAGGCTCTTGGGTCAAACCTCATTGAATTGTATGAACTTTTGTCTTCATGTGAAGAGCCCCCTCTTTCAAAATGTTGGACTTGATCTTTTTCTACAGGGTTGAGCATGGAAATGCCAGATCCACTTTCTGAACTTACATGAGGAATTCCCAAAATGCCTTTTAAATCCACGTACCCTGTTGTAGCACCTGGGTCTGGACTATTTGTGGGAACAAAGTGATGCTTGGCATTCACCCTTTCTCGCATAAACTCAAGTGCAAACTCCTCGCCAGTTTGAATGGAGTAGTTGTGGACAGGACTAGCTCCAACTATCATATTATATTCAGGGGGTCGAATATTGGTACTGATGTTGCTCGATGGATCATGGAAAGATCTTTGATTTGTAGACCCAAGTCCCTGATTTCTTGCTTCCAAATTAGTAAATCGAACTTGTTCATAATTACTATGTTGATCTATAGTACCTCTTTTCACATTTCTTTCCATCTAGTTAAACTTTATGGGGACAGACTCAACCGAAGATGCCATGAATAGCACACACTTAAAGTAACAGTTATAGCTTCAGAACTCAGCCGATCATCTAGCAGATGATAATCTTGTCCAACAACGGAGAGCTTCACAGCGCTCAACTGAAAACCTGGGGGTTATATATTCAAAAGTTAGAAAAATGTATGGTGGGATCAAGCTCATAGCTCCGTAGTTAAGTAATGCATGGACATGATAGAGAATCAAAGTAAGTGTTCGGTAAGCTCCAACAAGGCAAATGAGGTGCTTTTCATGGTAGAATTGA
The DNA here is from genome assembly GCF_013281855.1 of Momordica charantia. Lineage (NCBI taxonomy): Eukaryota > Viridiplantae > Streptophyta > Magnoliopsida > Cucurbitales > Cucurbitaceae > Momordica > Momordica charantia. Next base: position 20,823,439 of record NW_028275161.1, read on the forward strand.
ACTCTTCAACTCCCAGTTTTAGAAGGGGAAAAGCTATATTTTAGCTACAGAACGAGGTTCCATTTTTCCTTTCATCGTGCTCTCTGCACCTTTGAGTGGAAATGTATATAAATATATATATCTCGTAAAAATGTAGTTATATAAGAGAGCTCTAGAAATCATATTCTTCTCGGTATTAAATTTTAGTCTGTAAATGAGCAGCAAGATACGTGAACAAGTAAAGCTCAAGATTTCATAACACCCGTTCGAATCTTTAGGAACAAAAAGAAAAACAAGAATAGTAATATATTGAAACTACTCGAAATAAGAAATTTTTAGACCGAGTGAGCCTTCCGCGATGTTAACCAATCGAGCAAAAACCTGAACGAAAACCCAATTGAGTAGGCTAATAAGGAAGTCCCAAAGCTCGCAAACGCTAGCTTAGTTCGTTAACATCAGCCGTCTCATCCAACACCCAGAATTCGCATAAAATAGACTTAATTCTTCAACTGTTAGCTATCAACCAGCATAATTGACCCAAAAAAATGTATCAAATAGCAACATCAAATATCGCATCGCTGGTCAGATTAAGGAACCCGACATCATAAATCAAATCACGAATCAGATTAAGAAAACTCATAATTAGTTTGCCTCGGGAAAGATCAAGCTAACCTTTTCAGTCGTGAGCACCGAGCGGGAAAAGGAAAATCTTTTGAAGGACTTACCGTACAGATCCAGAGGAACAATGGACTGTGAGATTTGAATTTTGCTGCAAATCAAGGTGGTCTGGTTTAAGTGGGTGTCGTCCCTCTCTTTTCACGAAGTGTGCGCCTTTGTACTTTATCCTCCCACCCTCAAAGCCTCGACTCTTCTTATTTTTGCCCTGTTTTCTAAATTTACAAAATAATAATTATATTTTGAAAAAACTACCCAAAAAAAAATCATCTTTAATGAATAATTACTTTCTAATTTTTTACGGGAGATTCGAATCAATTTCTAATTCAACTATCCTAAACTAATATATGACTAATTATTATTTAAAATTTATTACATGTATAATATACTTTAATAATAATAATTAATCGTAACAATTTCATAATTTAAGGTTATAATTACTAGCATGAAAAAATTTGGGTACCGAATATTTTTCCTTTTCTATTTTTTCAAAGCTTGGGTGCCAAATCTTTGCGTTCTGTGTTTTTTTTTCCTTTTCCAACTTTACATTTAATTAAACGTATGAAGCTAAAAAAAATGTTTTAATACACATTTCTATTTATTGCCACGTTAATTTAGATATTGAAACAACAGCACATCTCATGCCTTTGTTTTTTCATGTGAGAAAATGTCTTGTTTCGTCCTTCTCCTATTAAGCTATATATTGTTATTATAGTATTATTTCAATCAACTTTGATATTTAATTTTAGTTAATTGTATCGTTATTTTAAAATAATAAAATACATGTTTTTATCGTGAAGTTTCAAAATATGTATTTATAGTCTCTAAGATTTATGAAATAATTTTAAATAATCATTTAGTTAAATTAAGGGTTAGTTCACTGATGATATGACATTGCTAACCAAGCAAATTTTAGATGGAGGGTCACTCTTTTATAAATTTTAAATTATTTAACTAATATGGCTTTTATTTGATTAGGTGTCAATTTTTTTTCTCTCTTTTCGCTTTCTCTTTCTATTATCCTTTCCTTCTTCCCTCTGTCTATTTTTTATTTATTTTTCCAATGATTCGTGATTTTGATTGGAAAAAGAAAACCAATTGGAGAGATAGAGGGAGATGTTTTTGGTCTTTTTAAATGGTTCACAATCTTGATTGAAAAAAATTGGGAAAATTTCCAGTCATACGAGAGTAGTAGGAAACTTTTATATACCTCTTCGACCGGATTTATGTATGTCTCCACTTATTTATATATTTTATTTTCATAATAGATTACACATGAAGAAGTATGAAAATGTTTCATGTTACTGTAGGACTAGAGATTTTATTAGGGACGAGAAGAAGATTAATAATTAAAAAAGAGAAAGAATAATGGGGAGAAGGAAAAGGAGCGATTTTAAGAAAGGCAAAGGATATAATGTGAATTTGACATCTAAAAAATAAAAAAAAAAAACTTATGTTTTAAAAAGTGGACAGAAATTGGGTCTGCTGGAAAGTGGAAATTGCAATCCATGGAATTTTCCCACAAATCCTATTAGTCAACAAAAATTTAGTACAATTTTGAGTTTAGAACTAAAAATAAATAAATAAATAAAAGAAAAGGAGTAGGCCCAACCCAACCCAAGGAATACATTTTGGTCCAGTGCCGCGAGTAAGGAAAAATCTGAAATGCGAGTATTCCATCTGCCTTCCGTGCCCTAACCTCCAAAACTGCGAATTGGGAATTTCTGTACTCGCTCCCGAACCATAGTATCTTCCTCTAAGCTTTCGCCAACTGAATTTGCCAGCTGATACAAGTGACCAATAAAACCATCTGTGAGTTTCTGTAAGAACTGAGTTTTTCTTCCTTCCCATCATTTTCAGTAACTGCGTTAATAACCAAAGAGTGAGTGTCTTACCTTAGCTGATAGTTCTTGATACTTCATTTCCTCTGTCTTTCATCTTCTTTTCCCAGATCAATTATGCTTTTGAAAAAAAAATAAAATCAAAATAGTTAGAAACCGATGTTGCATGTACTTTACTTTGATCAAAATGTTATATGATTGAAATGAAAATGTTATTTGAAGCAGGGTAGTAACAGCATGTCTGCACACTGCATCCAGATATCATTTATTGAATTTGTGTTGTTATATATCGTTCTTTAAAGCTACTGTTAATTGTTGAAGTGGGTATTATACATGTTGTATGTTTTGACATGCCTTCATGTCTCTCTCTTTCACATTTTCAGCTCTGCGCAATTGAATGGTCTTCTTTGTGGCAGTTAGTCGTTAAATTTTGAACTATTTCTGTTGTGCCTTATTACCGAACTGAACCACTGCCTATTGCTGAATGAAAAGTCTTTTACTTTTTTGAAATTGGAAATTCCTTCTCCTCATTTACTTTTAACAAATACAAACATATATCGTTCAGGTACATTTTCAAAATACTCAAGACTCAGAAAAGGAAAATGCAGATTTATGTCAGTTTATGTTATAGCCATCAGGATAGATCTTGATCAGTTTTTGAGAGACTACCAAAGAAACAATAGCCAACCTAAATATGGATAACAATCCTGTGCATTGTGGCAAGGAAGTTTGTATTAGAGATGGCACAGATGGTTATTCCAACATGGTTGCAAAAGATAACACAGGAACAATTGTTAATATAGAGATGTCGGAAAATAGAAACACGGTTTACTCTCAGAATGTAATCAACTTGAAGTCTTTCAAAGTCGCTGAGCCTCATGAAGGAATGGAATTTGAGTCAAAGGAGGGTGCTTTTACATTCTACAAGGAATATGCCAAATCGGTTGGTTTTGCTGTCATCATAAAGGCCAGTCGTAGGTCCAGAATATCTGGAAAATTTATTGATGCAAAATTTGCTTGTACCAAATATGGAAACAAGAGAGAATCCGGTGTAGTTGAAGTTTCAGATCATGTGACAAATCCAGATAATGCAATAGTTATTCCCACGAAGAAAAAACGGGGTAGAATTAACCGGTCGTGGGAAAAAACTGATTGCAAGGCATGTATGCATGTCAAATTATTGCAAAGTGGAAGATGGGCTATCCATAGTTTCATAAAGGAGCACAATCATGAAATTTTCCCAAATGAATTTTATTATTTTCGTGGCCACAGGAATTTAGAGGTTGGTAGCAGCAATACAGATGTCTTCCATGGCAATAGAGCAAGAAGAAAAAATATATGCAATACAATGTCCAGGCAGTCTGGAAGTTGTGCAAAAGCCAAGAAGCAGAAGGTTGCTGTCGCTGATCAACGTAAGGTGCGGCATCTAGCTATAGAGGAAGGAGATGTTCAGGTTATGATGGACCATTTTGTATGTATGCAAGATGAAAATCCCAACTTTTTTTACTCTATTGACCTGAATGAAGAGCAGCGTTTAAGAAATGTGTTCTGGGTTGATGCAAAAGGCAGACTTGATTATTTCAATTTTGGGGATGTGGTTTTTTTTGACACCACATACATTAAGAACGAGTATAGATTGCCATTTGTGCCCATTATTGGCGTTAATCATCATTTTCAGTTTGTTTTGCTTGGATGCTCATTGGTTGCTGATGACACCAAGTCAACATATGCTTGGCTGATGCGGGCGTGGCTTAGAGCAATGCATAAATGTCCTCCTAATGTGATACTCACTGAGCAAGACGAAGCCCTTAAAGAAGCCATTGCGGAGGCATTGCCTGACTCTTGCCATTGTTATTGTCTGTGGGACATATATGGCAAGATTCCAGAGAAGTTAAGTCAGGTAATAAGACAACATGAAAACTTTATGCTGAAATTCGACGAGTGTGTTTTCAAGTCTTGGACAACCGAACAGTTTGAAAAACAGTGGCTAAGAATTATTGATGAATTTGATCTAAGTCATGACTCATGGTTTAAGTTATTATATGCAGATCGCGAACGATGGGTGCCTGCATTCATGAAAAACATTTTTTTGGCAGGGATGTCTACAAGCCAAAGGCCAGATGGTATCAATTCTTTCCTTGATAAATGCATACAGAGAAAAACATCACTCAAGGAGTTCTTAGACCAGTATAGAACTTTTATACGAGATAAATTTGAAGGGGAAGCAAAAGCAGATTTTGAAACTTTGCATAAGCAACCAGGATTAAAATCTCCATCTCCTTTCGGGAAACAAATGGCTGCATTATACACGCATGGAGTATTTAAAAAATTCCAAGTGGAGGTTTTAGGAGTAGTTGCTTGTCATCCAAAAAAGGAAAGCGAAGATGGAGAAATTAAAGTTTTCAGGGTTCAAGATTTTGAAGAGAGTCAAGATTTCCTCGTGGAGTGGAATGAAGCAACTTCAGACATCTCTTGTTTATGCCGATTGTTTGAATTCAATGGTTACCTTTGTCGTCATGTACTGATTGTTCTGCAAATGTCTGGAATACATAGTATCCCTTCTCAATATGTATTGACACGTTGGACAAGGGATGCAAAAAGCAGACAACAAACCACGAAAGGGTCTAATGTTGAGTCAAAAGTTCAGCGGTATAACGATCTTTGTCAGCAGGCATTTAGATTAAGCAATGAAGGGTCATTGTCCCGTGAGAGCTATAATGTTGCATTTGATGCCTTGGAAGAAGCTTTGAGGAAGTGTGAGAGTTTGAATGGCTTAATCCAACCATTCCCTGTAGTGCAAAGTAGTCATGAATCAGAAGAAGTAAACCAGGGTAAGAACACCAACAAGACCAATAAAATGAATGCAGCGACCATAAACAGAAAGGTAATTCAGTTTTCAGGCATTTTCAATGTTTACTACCTGACATTATTTTCTAAAATTATTCATTTCAGTATTCCTTTTCCACTTGTATAGGATCATTTCGAGCCACAGATTACAACTATTGGTATTCATGATGGCTGGCAACAATTGGTTAGCTTTTTTATGCTTGCATTATAATCTGCTTGTATATAAGTGCTGATTGATTACATTGGATCAATAAAATGTAACTTCCTGCTTGTAGGGACACTCGAATTCACGGCCACCATCCCTTCACTGTTCTGATGAACAGGAGGGCTTACAAGGGGTAGTGTAGTTCATTTTCATACCCCTTTCAATTCTGATCATATTTATTGTTGTTTAAAATCGTAGCATTTATATTCCTAGGAGCAACGGAGGACAAGAGCTCCATCTCTTGAGAGCTATTTTGGATCTCAACAGCTTGTGCATGCAATGGTAAGACAGGATTCTTGTTACTATGACCATCATTTGATTGATGGTTGAACCTATGTATTTCATACAAGTACTTCAGTCTATAAGTATCTAAGGATCGTTGTTTCTGTTCTGTTAGGGAAAAGTTAGCTCGATTGCATCAAGTCGCGATGGTTGTTTCGAGAATCAACATATCACACGGGGACTGGTGATTGATTCTTATGCCGTTCTGTCTTCTTAATTTATAATCTGCACCATCTAAACCTGTATTTTTCTTTTACATATGTTTAACAACTTAACTCAATTGCATCCATCAACGATGCTCGACATTTTGGAACGCAAGGAATGCAGGGAGTGGTAAAAGTCATTAAATCACGGATTTTTGAAGTTCCATCTGTTCTATTGACAATAATGATCATGTTTTATCAGCACATTGGCATTTTTAGTTGAGAAAAAAATTGTCTACTTGCAGGGGAAACTGAACTTCAGGCCAGACGTCGTTGTTCCTGGTCGCCTCAACATTCAAGTTGGTCCACATGATATGGTATGAAAATTGTAATTCATTTCTCTGTCTGTCTTATATGTCCTCCATTGTTATGTTTTACGGGTTCACTTATCTTGCAGGACCCGTCTAGTGCGGGATCCATAGAGGTTCATGGCGCTTCATCCAAACAAGGCAAGTGAAGATCTTTTTCCGTAGCCTCTCCGAGGTAGAAACTAGTTTTAGTGTAGATAATGGCAACGTGTTATATTAATATTAACAATCAACGATCAGTTTATTACATAAAAGGGAAAAAATGTAGTTATATATATATTTTTTAAACGGTATAGGGGTACCCGCACCCACTTCAAGGTCCGGTCCTGGGAGACATCAAAAGTTTTTAGTATTAAGTTTTGTTAGAAGGTTCAAACTTGAGACCTTTAAGTCAGCATGACCAAAAAACTTCAAGCCCTTACCAATCAAGTTGTCCTTTGAAGTTATATATTGGTCGGTTATCTAAAAATCTCCCATGTGAGTAATCACATTCGTCCAAAATGTGTTAATCGTTTATACTTCAACCATTGAAAACATGGTATCGAGTTGAATGTAATATAAATGTAAAGCAAGTAGAATTCATATTTTGCATACCACCATTAAAATGTTGCCGGGTATGAAAAAGAAGAGCAAAAGAAGATATATTCTCAATAAAATGAAGACTTGTCAAATTTTTAGTAGTGGTTTAGGTGCACCTGAATATGTATTTTTCAATATATATTAAAAAACTATAAAGTAATAGTATTTTTTTCCCTTAATGGTAAACAAAGGTTAGATTATAACTTTTTAAAATTTTTGTACATTTTCTAGGAAATTCTGTTGAGTACAGATGAGGATTTGATCCCTACCAAACTAATAATTAAGTCTACATGAGTGTCCATAAATTGTATTCTTCTCTTCACCTGTTCCATGCCATTCAACAGACAAAAACAAATCAAAATTTAAATAAGCAGATGGAAATTTCAACTTCTTGAATCCTTAATAGGCAATTATATGATGACATGAAATATTTGTTATCATCTTTGAAAACAATGGTTGAATCTCTTGACCAGCCTAAAAAAAAGTGATGTAACAACATAACTTTTAAAATCCAAGAGAGCCATCTCATTTTTCGTCCTTAAATTCATTTTGCTCTTTAATGACCCCACCGTTTCCCATCCCTAATTATCATCGGCGGCGGAAGACGACAAATCTTTTTTTTTCAGAGCTCGCCCCTTTAACCTGCTTTAAAGGATAAATTCATAATTTCTATCTCGTTTTTTCGTTTTATATTTTTGAAATTTAGCCTTATTTCTATATAATTTTACTAAAGTTTTTCGCCGTTAAAAATATATTTGAATTATTAGTTAAAATTTAAAAATTGACACATCTTTTAAATTATTTTCTTTTTACAATTGGTTTAAATTTTATAAATGTTTACAAAAAATTATACTACAGACTGGCCCGCGAAAACCCTAACCCCGCGGTTCGCCTCATTCAAAGTGGAGTAACGGTGGCCTATCTCTTCTCCAACGAGTTACAGAGGCGGCTAACTCACTCTCAGGGCTCATCTGAACTCTATTTTACACTACTATATATCAATATTAGGTGATTTCTGAAGCTTTGTTCCTCATCTTGATTTCTGGGTTATTGTTTTCTTCGTGGAGACTACTTTTTTGGGCCAAAAATATGAAATTTTTCGTCGGTAGTTCTCTTCTCTATATGTGTGATCGGTTTATTTATTTATACATTTTTAGTTCAGACAAGGGGTGAGAATTAAAAAAAAGACTGGTTTTTTTACTGATGATTTGTTTAAGTTGCATATTAAAGTGATGCAACTTGCAAGTCCTAAACTGAGAAATAACAAGAAGTACTCATCTAATTCCTCAGTGATGCAGTAACTATCCAACTCAACTTGTTTTCACTAATTCTCATGCTCATTTTTTAATTTGTTCATTTGTTCTGTTTTAAGTCAAAACATTTGTTCACTTCTTGGCTCCTCAAAAAATTCTGCAATTCAGGAAACCGTGGAATACGGTCTGTGGCGGTTTTTATTTTTGTTTATTAGTTGATCTTACTCGACCTCAATTCATGTGCCCATATCAGTTTAACTTTAAATATTCTGGATTTTGATATGTTGACTCAAGTTATTTTTCTTAACTGCCATGTTAGCATCATCTGAGGACAGGAAACTGTTAATGTTATCTTTGCTGTGGTTTCTTATGTCTAGTTTGGTGTGAACTTCTGGTTCTTGGATAAGTTCGCTAAGAAGCTTGTACTGTTGAAAGATATTGATCTTTAAATGATTCATTGGAAAAGGTTTAACTTGTAGATGAATTTGATAATATGAGATATTGGAAATGTATTGAAGGCAGAAAATGAGTTCCATTATATAGGTCTTATTTTTTAGGTTGATATATATATGGGAATTACGGTTTCTATGTTAGGTACAAATGTCACTTCAATGCCATTGCTAACCAAAGTGATTTTTCTTGATAATGTCGTAGTTAGTACAAAGTAGACAAAGGAAGCACTATCGTCTTGACAGGCTGACGGCAGAAAACAGTTGGTATCAAGAAACCAAGCAACAAAAGCGAAGGAGTGATAGTTATGTTTCGGTTTGTTGCAGCTCATTCTCCTGCCACGCCTATCACTGCTATTTCACTTGGAGAACCCCGTGCCCGGTCCTTTCTTAAGGAAGCCTCTCCTTCGCCGCTTCTTGTAATGTGCAATCACCAATCTTTATATGTTATTTTTTTCAAGTTTAGGTGGCAACAATCCCATATTCTATGTTTCTCTTCATCCTTTCTTCCAGTTTTTTTTTTCTTTTCATTATTTTTTAATTTAAAAAATTTTAACATTGTCCCGAAGCAGTCTTTATTCACCCGTATATCTGTACACACTCATTCTGTGCTGCGACGGTCGTGTTCTACTCTTAAAGCCATGGCTGATGCTGAAACCATCACTGTTACAAAGACTGCTTCATCATCTGCTTCTGGTAGTCCTCTTGTCCTTTGATAAAGGTCTATTTTTTTTCTTTTAATGAAAAGCTTTGAATTTTGTCTGTATGTCAGTAGTGTGATCTAGTGCTCGAAAGATATGAAAGGAAGATTTGTTTGTTCCCCCTAGGGAGTTGAGTTGTTAATTTCTTGCAAACAATTCAAAGCAACTAACATTTATGAACGTTGAAGATTTCAAAATTTTTCCATGTAGAGCTTCGGCTTGAGCTTTGCTTGTTTATGGTGTAAATTGACTCAATTGGAAACATTTTTTTGAATTGGATATGATTTCATAGAAAGTTTGATTTTTTTAAAGCGGACCTTTTTTTAGGCGAGTTTCTTGTGTTGTATCGACTTTGACAGTTGTCTGCTACTATGCTCAATTTCAGGAAAGAAGCTAGCTCTGATATCATTGTCAGATAAGAAAGATCTTGCATTTCTAGGAAATGGGCTTCAAGAATTGGGGTGACCTCTTCAAGACTTATTATGGAATTTTGTTGAAGCTCTTTGCTTGATCTTCTTGAAATCACTAAGATGCCATCCACGATCTTTTAGTTATTTATTTATTTTAAAATTTTAATTTATGGCGCATGTGTTGTCATGCCTTAAACAAGCATTTCCCTGTAGAGTGTGCCATGCTCTTTGAAAACTTTAAAAACATTGAAAACATTGATCACACCCTGTATCTTATGAACTTGCAGCTATACAATTGTTTCGACTGGGGGAACAGCATCTACTTTGGAAACTTCTGGGGTACGTGTGACTAAAGTGGAGGAGCTAACAAGTTTTCCTGAAATGGTATGCTGCATTTTATATTGTTTATTCAGATTCTAAATGGAACAAGCTTCCAAAAATTTTATTTTGTTTCTTGGAGAGGTTGATGGCAGGATGCAATGTTGTGGTCAGTTCACCATTTTGCTTAGATTCTAGAAACTTATTTTAAAGTTATGCATAGCGCAAAAAAATTGACTGTTAGCACCTCTACTGAGATTCTTGAAGCCTTATTCTATGAAGTTAGAAGCAGATGCACTCCATCTCTACATAATTAAATGCTCCTATTCTGGTTTATGTTATTCTTTTTACAATACGTTGTTGAATATTTTCATTTTGTTTACCTTTCTATTTTTATTCTTGTATGAAGTTTACATAAAATTAGGTGGACACTTTGCTGGTCATTTTTTTAATATGTTAATTATGATTTTTAAGGGATCTGATATTTTCAACTATTGAAGACGTTGTAGGTTGCGGAATAGTTAAATATTATTTTGTTTCTCTTCAAAATGTTCTGATGACATTACCATTTCCATCCCATCCTCCTGAGGGGTTTCTATTATTATTATTATTATTATTTTTTTTTTTTGAGTGGGTTTCGTGGTGGGGGATATGAGAAATTAGAATAGATATGCTTATATCTCAATTGTTTATAGAATGATATATTTGATTTACTGGAACAATTTTGTGTTGTGGTGGCAGCTTGATGGCCGTGTAAAGACCTTGCATCCTTCTATACATGGGGGTATTCTTGCTAGAAGAGACCAAAAGCATCATATGGACGCCCTAAATAAACATGGAATTGGTTAGTTTTATACTTGTGTTTTATAGCATTTTGTGGTTAATCTCTGGAATTCACACCTGGCTCCTAAATTTCACCTGAAATGCATGGTCTTTTGTTGCTGCATAACTTGCATCCTGTTTTCTGACTGCAGGCACATTTGATGTTGTTGTGGTAAACCTGTATCCCTTCTATGAAAAGGTCACCTCATCTCAGGAGGTTGACTTTGAAGATGGAATTGAGAACATTGACATTGGTGGCCCCGCTATGATCAGAGCTGCGGCGAAGGTAGATAAGTGCATAATTATGGGTAAATTATGGTCAAAGTTGATCTCTGGGCTCATATTAGCTTCTCCTTATTTGATATGAATATCTGATTAGAAATGAAATACAGGATATTGGTTTGTCGATTATTACAAAGTTGCTCATACAAATACAGTCACAACCTGAAATTGATGAATTTTCTAAAAACCTCCTGAGTTAGCCTAGTAGAAAGTGAAAAAGTAAAAGGACCTTGGAGGAATGTGTTCGAACCATCATCCGTACCTAAGACATTAAGTTCCTTTTAGTTTTTCTATAATAAAATATTGTAAGGTCAAATAATTATACCGTCGATACTCACAAATTTATAAAGGAAAAGAAAACAACAAACTGGCTCAAAGGAATCATTTCTCTAATGTTATCATGCTCTTGAAAGCATGAAAGATTTATTTAGTTTAGATTAGTTTAATCTCGTGGTGTAAAATTTAGCACTATTTTTAATTTACAGTCTTGTACTAATGTGCGCACGAATGTGCATATACAGAATCATAAGGACGTTTTGGTGGTTGTTGATACACAAGACTATCCTGCACTGCTTCAATTTTTGAAAGGAAGTGAGGACGACCAGCAATTTCGCAGAAAGCTTGCTTGGAAGGCGTTTCAACATGTAGCTTCTTATGATTCTGCAGTCTCGGAATGGCTGTGGAAGCAAACTGTTGGAGGTAATTCTCTGTTTCATCTGTGCCAAATTCAAAAGAGAATGCCATAAGCCCGTAGAAAGGCACAATTTGCTACATGGTTACTCATTTTGTGCTAGCATTGGTTTATTCCTCTTTACCCTAATCACTTATTTTTTCATTTGGTCCAAAATAAAGTATCCACTTGTCAATGAACTATGAAGAGAAAAACATTTGCTTATTTTTTGTTTTTCAATTACTCTCGTTCAGAGATACAATATTATTGTGTTAATTTGGTGAAATATGTAGACTAAACAGTTCTCTGTATTTGTTGGAAGATAAATTCCCTCCCAGCTTTACTGTGCCTCTTTCCCTCAAAAGTTCTCTTCGCTACGGGGAAAATCCTCATCAGAAGGCTGCATTTTATGTTGATAAGAGTCTTTCTGAGGTCAATGCTGGTGGTATTGCAACAGCAATCCAACACCATGGAAAGGTTAGTAAGTATGCCTCTCCATCAATTCATTTGTGAGTTGATGCTACATTAAATACACACTTGTCAATTTGAGCCTTTCTGCAGGTATTTATGAATATTAACATGGATACATAGTGGAAAGGATTAATTTTATCTATTATGTTTGTGTCTAAAATTTTTTCTGAATGATAACAGCAAGTCCTGCCCTGATGATAATGTGGAGATGTTTGGAATTTATTACATTTTGATGTGAGGTCCCAATAGTAAATACTTGTGTAAGGAAGGGTAAAGAGGTGTTACACAAGTATTTACTATTGGGGGCTCACAGTTTACCGCTATTACACTGGTTTATTGGAAGTCAATTCGTTGCAGTGTGGTTGATTTATTGTTTTAGACTGATGGCTTTCCCAAGTCAATTCTAAGAAAGGAAGGACCGAGTAATTTAATAATTTTTCTAATGGTTTTGCCCCTAAAGAGTAATATAATCCTGTTTCCACAATGAGGAGTAGATATTAATATGCGAGTAATTGGTAATATTCTACTTGTTTATGGTACTTAAGACTACTCTTAGGTTAGTTTCCTAAATTCGTAGCACAAGTAAAAGGTTAAATTTTAATTTTGAAGCTTTCTCTGTTCTCTGCTTTCCATGATTATGAAAATGCATCATTAACATTCAAATCTTTAGGCTTCTCCCAAGTATGCATAAAGATTTGCGGTAGTACATTAGGCTTCATTCTTGCTCAACAGTTCCATTGGAATGTGAAGTAATATTGTCGTTTGGCAATGAATTACCTGAATCTGCCTTATTACACTTCATTTTTTTTTTTTTACTCTATATGCCATTTAAGTTCCAGTTGCTTAGCAGCAGACTTTTGTCTTGTGCAGGAGATGTCATATAATAACTACTTAGATGCTGATGCAGCTTGGAACTGTGTATCAGAGTTTAGGAACCCTACGTGTGTAGTTGTGAAGCACACAAATCCATGTGGTGTAGCTTCACGCGACGATATTCTGGAAGCATATAGGCTAGCTGTGAAAGCTGATCCCGTGAGTGCATTTGGTGGCATTGTAGCCTTCAACATCGAAGTTGACGAGGTCAGGGTGTTTTCTTTTCTTAAAATATTATAGGTTTGAGGTCCAGTTTTCTGCATCGATTTAAATAATTCTCCTCTATCAATAACCTTGGAGTTCGATTAGACAATTGAGATGGGACTCGTTGTTGGTCATGAATTTAATTTATTTAATAATCCATGATAATACTATTTTAACTATTGGAGTAGCTGACAACAAGTAACTGCAAGCGAGACCAAAACTCCAGCTACCAACACATCAAACGTCAAGCAATGTCATGGAATATCTATAATTATCAAGATACTGTTGTCATGTAGCATCAAAATCATCATTTTGTTCACCGAGATACGTTTATGCTTATATCATGTTGTGAAGTTTGTTGCTTACTACATGAATGAAAGAAGTCAAGTAGATTCAATGCTTTTACTCTTATTCTGTTTAGGTTCTCGCCAGGGAAATTAGGGAGTTTAGAAGCCCTACAGATGGTGAAACTCGGATGTTTTATGAGATTGTTGTTGCACCCAAGTACTCAGAGAAAGGGCTTGAAATCTTGCGTGGGAAATCGAAGACTCTACGAATTCTTGAGGCAAGCAAAAATGAGAAAGGAAAACTATCACTCAGGCAAGTTGGTGGTGGTTGGTTAGCACAGGATTCAGACGATTTGGTTCCACAGGATATACAATTCAACATAGTTTCTGAAAAGGCTCCTCAAGAAAGCGAGCTTCAAGATGCAGAGTTTGCATGGTTGTGCGTCAAGCATGTTAAGAGCAACGCCATTGTGATAGCCAAGGTCAGTATAATATCCTAACTCTGAATTCTCTTGACATGTTTGGATTCTGTAAGGAAATTTCTGATACTGTCCTTTTTGGACAGAATAACTGTATGTTGGGTATGGGAAGCGGGCAACCAAATCGTCTCGAGAGTTTGAGGATAGCCTTGAGGAAAGCAGGGGACGAGGTGAAAGGAGCAGCTTTGGCTAGTGATGCATTCTTCCCATTTGGTAATCTCTGGGAACACAATGGTTTGAAGTTGCTAATGTGCACATGAAAAAGATTAAAATTTATATTTAGAAGACTTAAAAATTGCACTCGCGGTTTCCTTCATATGTGGCATGACAGTAACGATCTCTTTGTAGCTAATTTGTTTATAATGACAATGCACATCTCAATTCTTCTTATTTACGTGCAATTTTGGCAGCTTGGAATGATGCAGTGGAAGAAGCATGCCAGAGTGGAGTAGGTATTATTGCTGAGCCTGGGGGCAGCATTCGAGATCCCGACGCTATTGCCTGCTGCAACAAGTACGGCGTGTCCCTTGTATTCACCAATGTAAGGCATTTCAGGCATTGATGATGCTCGTTTGGGCCTCTGGTTCTCCTCGCCCTTCGGGCCCCGCTCCGCCCTGCCCGTGAAATCTTTTAAGCTTTAGTTTGGACACCACAAGATGTGAACATCTTTCTTGTTGCAGAGGTTGGCGTGGTTGTAAAACAAGCAATTCATGTCGTGAAATTTCATGTGCTTGAAATGGGTTTACATGAATCCTATAACTTACAATAAATAATAAAACGCCTCTGGATAATGGATATCTTGAAGTATGTTCTTTTTAAATCCCCAACTTCTGTATGATTATTCTCTTACCGACGGCTACAAGTGTCCAAGATTCACCAGCCAAGCCATAGTGTTTTTTACGAGCGAAATAAACAAAAAGTTTGGGCTCGCAACAATTACACTTTGCATGAAAATTATGCCATTCTCGTGAGTTTTTCATTTAAAAGTAATTTTAGTTCTTTTATCCACAGCAAGTGATTTATTGATATAGCAACGAAATTAGAGGTCACATTTGCAGAATGAGTCTTCCATTCAAATTATAATGTAACCCAACGAAGAAAATGTTGTACCCCTAGCATGTTCCAAGCAAGAAAATTCAGAGATTAAAGCAAGGAAAGTTTTGAAACTAAAATGTAACATTAAAATTTAGTCAAAGTTCAAAAACCTAATAAGATCTAAATCTTCATTCCATACTCCGCAATTCAAGTATTAAAAAATAAAAAAAATAAAAAAACTTCAAAGTTTTTAAAGTATAATCTTTTATCAAATAAAAATTGTCAGCAATACATAAATATTTAAGATGCTAATAATTTTTGCTATTTGTTTAACAAAAATTTGAACAAATGATTCAAATAATCTTATTAACCTAAATCAAACCAATCCAAGTTCGATTAGCAATTAGATTATGTCCAAAAAGCCCTTGACACAACCCATAAATTTATTTATACCCCACAAATATTACCCCCAAAAGGAAAAGCAGTAATAAAAGTGTCAAGTTCATTCAACTATTGAAACACCAGTAGAACAAAAGAGACTGCCATTTTGGGAAAATATCATGATACTGAAAATTGCAAATATTATTATAAAACACAGAGTCTAACCAAGCCTGATCTAAATTCATGGAGATCGAGAAAGCATACATTCACTATTCCAAGATGACTTTTGCACCAAGTGCCTTCATCTTTTCAATTAATTGTTCGCCCTCTTCCTTTGATAGTCCCTTCTTCAACACTGATGGCGTTTTCTCCACTAGATCCTTTGCTTCCTTTAGACCTAAATCAGTAAAACTTCTCACCTCCTTGATAATTTTAATCTTTGCAGACGCTTCATAAGACTCTAGTTTCAACTCATAAACAGTCTTTTCTGGCTTCTTCTCCTCCTTGGCAGCTGTTGATGCCTTCATCGCCATTCCACCCAATCCTGCAGCTCCTGGTTTCATAACTCCAACAACTGGCATATCCGTCATTCCTAATTTTTTCCTCAAAATGGTGGACAATTCAGCTACTTCAACTAGTGTGAGTCCAGATATTTCATCCACAAGCCTAAAAACACGATCCGTTGGAGGACTACGATGCTCTGTTGGATCAAAATTTGCTGGATCGTAATCAGCTGGAAGCCTTCTCTGGTCAATCTCTACCTCGTCCTCTTCCTCCTCTATTCGAGCAGGTTGAGCATAATTTCTATGTAATCCATTTGAGTTGAGAGGATTCAGGGCAACCGCAGGAGAGCGAATGGTGTTTGCAAATACATTGGGTAGGAGGTGCCTTATTCTTAAAACCAAGTGCATTTCTCAAGTTGCCAAATTATTTTTCTCCTTAGGCAGCAAGCTATTTAATAGAAACCCATTTCTTGGCTTCCGTAAGAGAAATTCAGTGGTCTGAACGGAAAAGAAAAATAAGTCGATAAACAACATTTGATCCTATTGAGAAGTGTTACTTATTAGAATACATTTGAAAAATGAAAGAACCAGGGGGTTTTTTTTTTTTTTTTAAATAACATTAACTGAAGGAGGTAGGGATGTGGAGAATACAGATATGGCGGCACCACAAATCTGAAGTGTGACGTTTGGTTTATATATGTGAAATTGTAACCAAACTTTTACCTCTAATTAAAACCAGTTTTAATCAACAGGTTCTTTCGGTTTCAATTTAGGCCTATAAAGACAAGTAAAATTTTCAATACGAATTATCCAGAAATGACTAAAGAAACTTCACTGCAAAAATCTCTCTTACAAAAAATCAAATACTAATTGTATATCCTCAAATAAACAACAAAGGAAACACGTAACACAAGAAGCAAACTGAAACAGAGAAATGCCATCAGTTCAGACAACACTAAAATCCTGTTTGTTAACCAAACCTAATAACCTATATTGCGATCAATCAAATAGTCCACTCAAACAACTGATCTTTCCCACCATTAATTAAAACAAAACGCCACAAGACGGCGGAATCAAAGACCAATTCATCAAACATCAATCGAATATAAGACTTGCAGAAAGCACAACCCAAAGAAACCGAAACTTAAGAATATAAGAACTTACACTGAGAGACGAACATGAGGCGCCGATGAAAGGAGGCTGCGAACCGGCGACTCCAACGCTGAAATGAAAGCAATGCGGTGAGGGGGAGGTGACGTGGTAGTTTGAGGAGAGCCGTGAAAATTGGTGGATTGCCGATGTTGAGTGCTGAAGCTTGAATCTGCGAGGGAGAGAGAGTATCTTGTCCAGAAATGGAGGTGAGTGAGCTCCACAGGAGAGAGCGCTGCAGATCAAAGGGAAATTAGGGCTCCCATTTGTTTTTCTTTTAAGAAAATACACATTTTAGCAATCAGATTGGAAACGCTAAAGGGCTGGGCCTAAGGGATAGAGATGCGATAAATGGGCCTGGCCCAGGGATGACGGAAGCGGAATATTATTGGGCCTTCGATATGTAGGTTGGGGCTAGAAGCCCAACCCTTATTTGGTGTGCGAGTGATTTTTTTTCCTTTCTTTTCTTCCTTTCAGATTTCTATTTTATTTCTTTTTAGTTTGTGTTGGGGTGCGAATTTGAATCTACAACATTTTAATTGAAGATATATCTTACGTCTTTGTCATAGGTAGAACCATAGAAGAGTGAGTTAAACTTTTTTCCTCCATGTTTTGTAACGTGTTATATAACATCGTTAATATGTGTTAATAATCCATAGATATGGAAGATTTGACATTTAATTAAAATAACAATGATAGCTTGAAAAAGTATTTACTCTATACGTCTACATAGTTAAGTACCTTTTATCCTCAAACCCCGAACCTTCTACTTTAAAACTCATTCTTACTCAAAAACACAATTTTAAAACTCACCTAAAGCACTTACAACAAACTAGTCAAATTACCTATTAAATTATATATATTAATTTGAAACCACATGCCCCTAAAGAACAATTTAATAAGATTTATAAAACATGTTAGATCAGCGTACAATTTATTCGCATCAAATAAGTATAATAGAAGGAAATATAATTTTAAAACTATAATCATACGTAAAAAGTAAGTAGAAATATTATTTTATACATAAAAAAAAAAGGAAAAAAAAAAGAGCGTAGAGAAGAGGGAAAAAAGGAATTATGGGGTATGGGGGAGATAAAAGGGGAAATTGGTAATTCCAAAGAGAGAGGTTAGAGGGCGCATCTCCCGAAAATGGTAGACGAGATGACTACAATTAGGTGTTATTGATTGAACCGATGCGCATAAATTTACGTTTAAACTTTAAACTTTAGCAAATCGATGAGGTTAAAGGAGAGAATAACAAGATGCTTGAGGTTGATGAGACCCAGCCACGAGACTGCAAACCCTATGCCTTCGCACTTTGCTCGTAACACAACCTTTGACACGACACAAATAAATGTATTTGTACCTTCAATTTCTATTTTAATCTTTCATTTTTTTATAAATATATATATATATATATATATATTACAAATTTAGTTCGCAATTTAGATTTTGTTTTTAGATTTCAGATTTATGCATTAGTCAAGAAATCAATTTTGGATTATGTGATATATAGAGTCTAAATTTTGAAAACAATATTTTCGTGTTATCTATGCTTTTAGATTTTGAAGTCCAAGCTTTAAGGTAGGATTATACTAAAAAGAATAAAAATTTTAATAAGTATAATATTTTATGTTTTAAATTCATTTCATTTTTGTTAAAATTGAAATATGTAAAGTGCAGTGTATTATAAATTATATAATATTGTGAAATAATAATTCTATCAAATTTATAATACGTATACTAATAAATAAATAAATATTATTTTAGATTAAACAAAATATTTAAATAGTAATTACTCTTAGTTTATCAAAATGAGCATAACTAAATATACCTCTAATCAAACTGTGTTAGCTTTGGTGCTACTCTTCCCTCTTTTTTTCCCATTTTTAACATCAAAATGTTAAAAAAAATTATATATAATAAATAAATAAATAAATAAATAAATAAATATATATATATATATATATATATATTATAGTGAGATTTATTCACTATTTTGTTTTATTAATTTATTATCGATTATATTTTATTGGTTTTCAGAAATTCAAGATCTTTCATATCTTTAGACTTTCATCCATTAATATCCTTCACATCGCATATATTATAAACGTATCACAAACGAGTAACTTCTAGAAGTCAAAATATTTTTTATGCGTAAAAATAAGATTAAAGGTGAAAATATAACATTTAAAATTTATAAGTTAATAAAAATGATGCAGTTGAAAAGTAGACCACGTCAGAGCGCAGGTGAAGGACGATTAGGTCATCTGACAACATGAGCTTTGGATTTCCGAGGGTAATTGCCTTTGTAATTTGTGCTTAAAGTCCTTAATTACCATTATTCTTTCATTAATATTATTAAAAAAAATACATATGTTTATGCTTTTTGCATTTTATGGCACATACATTTGTGTTTTCTAGGAATTATTTCCGAGACGCAGGAGAATATATAATAATTAATAAATATAACACAGTCAGGGACTCAGGGGTCATTTTCCATTCAACTTCTCTGGTTTTTCTTTCTTTTTTGAAAACTCGTCGCTGTTTATTAATTATTGTTATTTATTACCCTTTCTCATTTCTTTTATCCCGTACTAATTAACCGTATATATTTTTTCTTTGCCAAAAGTTACCATTATTTTAATTCTCTCTTATAGCTGTTAACCTAACTTTTGTAATAGAACAATTATTTAATAAATAAGAAAGAATTACAAGAATGGCATAAAAAATGTATATATATATATATGATATTAGGTTTGAAATTTTTAAAAATGACATAAATTACAAATTTATACAATCACACACAATCAACTAAAACTCATTTTGTGATCTTTTAAAAAAAAGTAATTATATTTTTATAAAATACATATTTACTTTATATTATTTAGTCTAATTTGTCTAAATAAAAAATATTTAATAACATGGAAAGAATCAACATAATTCTAAATGAAAGTATCATTTATTAATCATCGAACAAGACAAGAAAGTGACTGATTCTATTTATCATACATGTAATAGGTATGTTCAATAATATACTACAACAGTGGAATTAGGGACCTGTTGATTTAGTCAAGGTAGAAGATCTATTTGGAATCTACAAAGTCAATATAAATATTTGTGGCTAGAATTACTTTCTACCTCTATCCATTATCTTTACCACAATCAAATAAATTTTAACTTTTTCCTCTCGTAAACATGATATGTAAAGAATCAAATATCATATTGTCCGACAAGTAATAAATCATGTCATAAAAGAAAAAAGATACTCCGTTGACTCTTATTAAGTTTTTATTCGTCGTCACATCAAATGTCTATTTTTGAACCGTTAATCCATTTTAATGTATCATTTCACATTATCACTTATTTTATAAAATAAATTTATCATTCAAAATCAATTAATAGAGAGAAACAATATGTTGGGACCAAAACAATTTTTGTTATTTATTTTTTAGTTAAGGGGGACTCAGATAATTAAGATTGAATTGAAAGTAATACCTTACAAAGAAAAACAATAAGTGACCGAAATTAGGTTAAGAATTGGGCAGCACGCATACAGATGAAATATAAAATAAAATTAGAGACAAAAGTGTAAAATAATATGGGAATTTACTAAATGTTGGGTTAACACATAAAAATTAAATTACTAAAAACGGCACCGTAATGAAAATCGAGGGGGGGCATTTCTGACAAAGTCTTGGGTTGCTAAAGTCTGCAAAACACAGAGAGAGTAGTATTAAGCAGAAAAAAGTATAGGTTATTGGTGGTCAGTATAGCACCATTAACACAACTCCCAAGTCCATGCTCTTTTGTTTATTTAATTGTTGGTTTTTTTCTTTTTTTTGCTTTTTGGATAATATTTAAGTGTTGAGAGATTATTTTTTTTTTCTCACCACAATTAATAGAATTGAAAAAAAAAAAGGATTATTTAAACAATAAAAGGTTGTGAAAATTTTTAGTGGTGATCAGAGTAAAGACAGCGAGTAACCAGCTAATATTTTTATTGGGTTTATTCTCTCTCACATAAACCTGCTCTCTCTCTCTAACTTTGGAATAACGACAAGGGTGTCTCGAGAGAAGGCTGGTTGAGTCATGAGCAGCAGCATTAAAAGGACAGGAAGAAACAACATTGATATCAGAGTTAAAAAAAAAAAGGGTCATAAATACTAACAAGAATAAATTTTTGTACTCTACTCTCTTTAAAATTTGTATTTTTGGTTATTTAAAAGAGCAAAAAGGTTTGGAGTGGGAGGAGTAATAGAATTATCAGGAGGAAACAGGTGGGGGTGAAATTGCAGTGCAGATCAGGGAAGATGAGCAGTGGTGGTGTATGGAAATGGCCAACATGATGATGATCAACCACTGCGGCGGCGGCGGCGGCGCGATGGCGGGCAAGCCTGCATGGCTACAGGCCCTCATGGCCGAGACGTTCTTCGGGACTTGTCTCCTCCACGAGAACCGCCGCAAGAGCGAAAAGAACGTTTTTTGCCTCAACTGTTGCCTTAGTATTTGCCCTCACTGTCTCCCTTCCCACCGCTCTCATCCTCTCCTCCAGGTATCAATCTCTATATTCTTTTTTTTTTCTTCTCAATTTTCCCTTTTCAATTAATTCATATTCAATTTCCATTTTTTCTTTATCGGTGTTTGGGTTTTACAACTTTTTTTTTTTTTTGGTATGTTATATGTTGAATTGGAGTTTCCCAAGGGAAAAAAGGAGAAAAAAACTTATCCTACTTTTGGGATTTGGTTGCTCTCCTATTCGTAGACGACTCCATTTTTATCCATCTTTCCTGCCAGAGGCCTATCAGTTGTTGCTTTCAATGAATGTGAACGTTTGACAATTTTATCCTCCTTTTTCCTCATCTCTTTCGTATTGATCTCAGACTTTATCTGAATTATTCGTTGCACTAAAACTATTCCTTTCCTCCCAAATACGTTGAAGTTTCTGCCTGGTTTTGCTAATTTTGAGATTAACATCTTAATTAACCAAGTTTTAATCTGAACCTTACCTTGATTGGGAAATTCATGTCAATTTTGTGCGGTTTGCCAGGTCAGACGATATGTTTATCACGATGTGATTCGATTGGGTGATCTTGAGAAGCTTATTGACTGTTCCCATATTCAGGTATTTCTGTTGCTTCATTCATAAAACTCTCCGACATTACTGTTATCTTTGAGACCTGAGAGACAAAATCTGGTTACCTTTTTAGTGTCGGTGTGAAGCTAATTATTATTGTTTCTTTTCTTTTTTTAAAAAATATATCTTAATATTGAGAATCAGCGGTATAATTAAGTGAGATGGATGTTGTGAATTTTGCAGCCGTACACCATAAATGGTGCCAAAGTGATATTCTTGAATTACAGGCCACAGTCTAGACCATGCAAGCAAGGCTCCTCCAACGCTTGCTTTACCTGCGACAGAATTCTCCAAGAGCCCTTCCATTTTTGCTCCCTCTCTTGCAAGGTACATCGCCCAAACCCTTCAAATTTCTAATTTCAGTGCATGCATGGTATTTTTTGGTTAAATTTAACGTAAACTATTGATTTAAGCTATTGAATTGAGTGTGAATATTTACTAAAGTACTAAAACCAGACATTAATGTCATTTTCTAAGTCCGAAAAAATAAAATATCAAATTTACTATCCCTGCTACCAAGATCATTAAAGATCAATCTTGATCTTATTCTTACCACAATTAAATATGTGACAACTAATAAAAAAATATAGAATCGCAGACTTTTTACGAGGCTTTTTATAAAAATTTATGAATGGTCATATTGAAGGTCTCACCATGCCCCGGTGAGGAGCCAAACGTATTGGGTTAAATTTTTGAATTTAGGGGGTAATTTAAAAATTTTGCAGGTTGATCACATGGTATATCAGGGGGAAGATTTATGCGGCATTCTACACAGGTTCGACGAGTCGGATTTCTCATACTCACAGTTCGAGGGGCTGAGAGTGGACGGGCTGGAAGGAATCGACGACGACGGCCAAATGACGCCAAATTCCGGCGTGGAAGATCCGTCGCAGTTCAATAAAGCCTCGTCTTGCTCGAATATGAGCGAGTTAGCCCCCACCAACAACTCGGTCGTCTCGTCGGGAACTCACATCTTCAAGAGAAAGAACAAGGGCACCGATTTCCTCCCCGCCGGAATCGTTCTCTCACTCAGTAGCAGAAGAAAGGGCGCCCCTCAAAGGGCCCCTCTTTCTTAGACGTCGGAATCGGATACCATATTAACCATCAAATTTCCCAAAAAAAAAAAGTAAAAAAAAGAGAGAGAGATTAATAAATAATTCAAGGTCAGATCGAGTTTGTTTCTTGATTATATATGCAATTTAAATTTGTGGATTTCGTTATATAAATAGCGGTATTATCCCGGTAGGGGGATGGTATTGGCAAGTTAATTACACGGCGGTGGGTGCAGGTATTTACCCAGTTGGGTACGGAGATTTCTAACTGCACCCACCAATTTTGTATTAATTCGTGTAATTATGCAAAACTTGCACGTAAATTATATTGTCCGTTGGATTGTTGTTTTTTTCCGGCCCTAATTTTGGTTGTTGCCTGTTATCCAATCTCTGCCGTCCATTTTCTGGAATGTGTCTTCTGACCTTCTCTTTAATCAATTTGGTAAATATCAACTTCATCACGTAAAAGTAGATAAATTGAAAAGTTATTTTAATAAAAAAATAGATAAAATGCACTTCTCATTTCTCAATCTAAAAATATTTTTTTGCAATTATATTAATATTTTTTTATCTAGTTTGGAACCTAATGGTTTGAAATTAATTAAATTAAATTTATTAATTTGAAGGTTGAATGACGAGGATAAGAAAACAAAAAATTTACTGAATTAAACTTTTTAATCTAAATTTATTAATTATAAATTAAAATCTGACAAAGGTTAAATATTTAATTTACTTGAAAATTCTATGAAATCCTGTAAAACCTCATCATTTTTATTTGTATAATTTAAAAAAAAAATGGATTTGAAAATTTTCATTTAAAATCAATAGAGTATCACATAACCGAATTCATTTATTATCTTTCATAATTTTGAAATCTCTCAAAATTTGAATTAGGCATCCAATAATATATATTATTAAAATTATTTAGAAGCACTTAAATGGTGCTTTTTCTCAAACTCGCTATAAATTGTTACCTACCAAACAGAAAAGTTGAGTGAAAAAGTAGATTTGAGGACGGTAAAAAAGGTCCATGCTTTCTGATTAAAAGATTTATATGGTGTAGGGGAAAAAAAGGATGGTGTGTAGTTTATCAAAAATGATGAGATCATCTTAGCTAGAACGAGAGGAGGATTGCAGTGGTAGCTAGGGGCAGTGCAGAAGCAGAAGCAGAGGGTTAATAAAGATGCTGGATATGAAAGCTCTTACATGTCAGTTTTCAATTGGGAGCTCTTCTTGCTGCGATCACACAACTCTACTGCCTGGAACCTGCTTCTGTTTCCCATATAACTACTGTCAGATTCTCATCCCCAACATACACTCCTCTGATTTATTATAACCACATATTCCAAATTTTAAACAAATAATATTTACATTTACCTTAACCCTCGTCGTTCAAAAATTTACGATTAAGAGACCAAAAATATAAATAAATCAGAAAATCTAAATTTTATTTTTAAAATCTAGCTCTCAATTTTTAATGGTGGTAAACAAGGAGGTATATATAAACACATTATTATTATTATTAAACTAAATTAAATGAACGTTTTAAGCATTGATTGAAATTTAGAAATATAAATTTTATGAAAAATATCAACAAAACGTCAATGAGAAATTATAAAAATAAACAAATTCATAACAAATATTTTAATACCAGATGAGTATTTCAATATTATTAAGTTAAAATGTATTGATATTAATATTATATCTGTATTTAGTGATATTTTGTTGATTTTATGAATTTCTTTTGATATTATAAAAATATAAAGTCACAGTCACACCGCTAATAGGCGGAAGAAGAGATTCCCAACTATCGACTCTAATAAGACTAATAGTCGATGTTAAACAAAGATATTTCGTTATGATACTATATTAAAAATGAATAAATTACCAATAATCCATATATCATATCTTTAGCCATTTTATAATCGAATTTTATAATCGAGTCTATGGAGTGAAAGAGCGATAATTTCCCAAAAAATGATTCAAATACATGAATTAATTACTAGGTTGAATGGACTAATTTCTCGTGTGTTTAATGTAATATATATATTGGTTATTTGCTTGGGATGGTGGGATTTTAGTGGGTGCGGGAGGGTGCATGGCAGGGCAAATGGCGATGGGGGGAGGGAATAGTCAGAGAAATCACGTGGAGATGCCAGCTGGCGGCAGTATTCTAGTGTGATTCATACTCTACGAAAGCTATAGAACCTAGTAATTAAGTAAGATGGGCATCTCGTATAGCTGGCGTACACGGGGTGCATACACGTGTCCCTACACTGCATCAGGATGTAAGTCATAACTCGATTGGACACCTGAAAATTCGATACACCGTTTCCCACTTTATTGTCTTCCTCCTACGTGTCGTCCTGCCATTAGCACCTTCAAAATTCAATTACTCTTTTATTTCCTTCAAAATTAATTTCATTCACAAAAGAAAAAAAAAAAAAAACAAAAAACTTTTGGTACTTGTTCACAAAATTATTCTTGAGTGACAATGATGTGATTTATGAATCAATTTTAACATGCAGTGCTAGTACTGCATGTTGGATCTAGAGAATATATACACATATATTTTTTTTGGTTTACATGAACAGCATCTATCATCTAAATCAAATTTAACTGTAAAAAGTAAAAAAATTATCTTATTTTTAAAATATATATTAAATTAATTTTATGCATGGAATTTTTTTATATATTTATTAAAACAAAAATCAAGATTATAAAATTTGGATGTGATGTTATATTGAATACAAATTGATTTTACTATTTAATATATATTTTTATTTTTTTGGGACATCACGGATGCAAAATTGGGTATCCAAACGCTTTATGCTCTCTGAGTACTATTAAAATGTACAGAATAATGGTGTACGGCTTTCTGGGCAAATACGTGGAATAACTATTCATGTTGTATCAGACAATATGCATCAAATGATTCAAACTTTAAATTTCTGTTACATTTTTATTCATACTGTACCTTTTAATTTCTTTTTATCGAAGCTAGAAGATAAGTATAAAGTCTGTCAAAAAAATATAATTAAAAAAAAACACGCACACACATACAATTATAGGGGGGATGTTGTATTATAATTGAGAGTTTAATTTATTCAATATGCGTTAAATGGAGGTGTTGATTTGACAAGTCTTGCGTTGACCGTGTTGTATCTCGATTCAAGCGGCATATCATTGCGCCGGTACAGTGAGGCTTCAGAGCTTATCATAGACTTGGAATGGAAAGCTCTGTTTCTCGTTGCATTATTTCACCAATGCAACGCACATGTATTAAAATAAAAACAATTACTCTTTCTTTTTTCTAAACTAACGATAATTGACGTATATCTACAAACCAAAAATTGTAAATTCGAACCTCCACAATACATATTGACTAAAAAATATAACGTTGGTGTAAGAGGAGATGATGACGAAGAAGAAAGAAGTTTGAAAATTTTCTGCTACATGTCACATGTTGAAGCCCTACACGATGAGTACGAATGACACACGCATTGCTACTTCAGGAGTTCATATATATAAACTGTCGAACTATTCTAACTACCCACTCGCCAATACGAAATTTGATGCTCTCGAGTATTTCTAGATTAGATAGTGTGTACCGTTATCATCTAGTCGTTGGCAGCTTATAAATATTCCGCGTGAATTGAATAACAAGCTGGTACGAATTCAATTATCATTTTGAATTTGAAAACTACAATTGAAAATTGAGTTAGGCACTGCATAAACTTGATTGCCTATTGTTTGAATTGAGTGCTTTAGTCAATTTTTAGCTAAAAGACATCGCAGAAATTTGATTACATATTGTTTAAATTGAGTGCTTGAGTCAATTTTATGATCTATAATATATAGATGAAGAAACTTATCTTCTCCGTAACGTGAAATATAACCTTATCAAAAATAAAATTAGGAGAGTTACGTTAAAAAATGAAATATTTTGGGAGTATTGTTGAAGAGGGGAAAAAGCAGTGAGGGATTGGGAATTGGGTGTGACCAGCGGTCAAGGAAGGGAAGGGAGTGGAAAATGGAGATGCCATAATTAGGCAAAAGGTTAGAGAAATGGGTGTGGGGAGAGGAAGAAGGAAAGAAGACACAAGTTTGTCAGAGGAAAAGATAGACCCCACAAGACCACTTGAGGTAATTGGATGGCAGAGGTTATAATTGTCCAAAACCTTTGACCAAACCTTTGACCCTACCCCTACACCTATAACCTATTGCCCATAGGCCTAGTTTTGTCTGGAAGCTAACAACATGCAAAGGGCAGTGGAGACTGGAGACTGGAGACTGGAGGGGGAAGGTTTTGGTTTTGGTTTTGTCATCCTTTGGCTTTGCCTCTGCACCCAAAAACAAAAACCCAACACAATATCAATATCTGCTGCTGTTGCTGTTGCTGCTCATTTTTGAACTGCCCTTGCCCTCCAAATGGCCTAGCTGTGCCTTTGTATCTGTATGGTTGCACTCGCAGGTGGTGCTGCCCCCGCGCTCTCTCCTAGATTTATCTCTATGACCAATTACAACATTTTCTCCTTATTTTCATGCATATTCCGCAAAATATAATGCTCACACTTGTTGTTTACATCAATAAAGGCAAATGCAAAGATATGATTTATCACGTTTAGAATTGTATTTAATAGGTTTTTGAGGTGTCATTCTAAAGATTTTAATTTAGATAATCAATTTTGCATTTAAAATTTTGACCCAAAATAATAATATATCTAGCTCCAGTTTAAAAATATGCAAATATGACATAATTTTACTAAAAGAAGATCCATCAATAATACATCCCTACAGCCCTGACGTCTATCGTACTCGATGCGATGGATTGATAGTCACTAATAGACTTTTACTCTGTAAAATATTTGTATTTGCAAAATCTTTATTCCTTGTGGTATATGTTAATATGGCGAATTAATTGTGAACTATTATATTTTTTGTTTCAATTTTTATGTCTAATATGTTATTGACCTTTTAGATATAAATGATCTCTTGGACATATATTTTTTTAAATTTTATTTGTTAGTTAAATACAAAATATTGAAAGATCGTTGAATCTATTAGATATAATCTTAAAAATTTAGGGACTAAAATTTTAATTCAACCCTAAAATTTTGGGCCATGGTGATATCAGGTAGCCAACTAGACGTACTTAAAAAGTATGGAGTGGATGCGTGGGAAATCTAAAACAAAAGATATAATTTGCCCAAAAAAGATTATGAAATCTAATTAAACCTGCTAATTGCGTCCTATCTATTTCTAGTTCCATCTCGTCTAATTAAATTTAAAGAAAACATTCTAAATCTCAAGCAATAATTTATATTTGTCTTGGGGTCAACAAATGCCAGTAACAGAGAGTTTCAAAGGCTATTAAGATAATTAAATATTTGTCAAGTCTAAAACATCCTCCTCCTGTCATTGCCAGCCTTTCCTTCAACACACCATTGGCTAACCATTTGCATTGCTTATAATCTTAATAAAATCTCCCCACCCATGCCTGAAGCATTCATGATTGATCATGCAGTGAACGGAACTAGGGCACAATAGGGACATTTCCCGTGTTTTTTCGTTTAAAATGGCAGGAGCAGAGGATCGAAACAATTATGCTTCAATTGCAAATTAATATATTTTCTTATAGGAGTTAAGAGTAGGAAGATTCATGCAGTTCTATCTCAAAACCAGATCTAATTAGATGGTGCTTTTTTTGATTCACCAATCTTGGTCCGATCCCATTTTTACAGAGAAATAAATGCTTATTTGAGATTTTTAAGCTATGACATCGTATCAATATTCATATTCATTTCAAAATCAAAAGACAACCAGAGATTATAAACCCTTGTTAGGTAAAACCAGACTCCTGTTCTGAACTGTTTGGTTGTTTGGTTTTTTCTCGACCACTTTTCAAATCTGCATTAAAAGGAGAAACTTTTTAGGGAGGTAATAAACAGTAAACCGATCGAGATCTGGATTTGTATCTATAAAGTTGGGTGATATTTTCTATGCATGTTTCAGTTTCACAACAGAAAAAATAAAAACCCTATAGCTAGATCAATGAAGATCAAATATATTGGAGAGGGACCCGGTGAGGTTTGGAAATTAATGCCGACACCCACATACACCAACGAAAACAAATACTAAATATTTTCATTTCTCTCATCAACAATTCAACTCTACTCTAATATTATTACTCACTCATCATAATATCTCTAAACTCAACAATCCAAAGTGTCTATATCTATAGATAATAGTAGTGTAGTCATTAAAAAAAATAACAGAAATTTACTAAGTGTTTTGTCATTGTTTTTCTGTACTGATTGCAAACTCCTCTAAACAAATTCATTTTTTACTATATATTATACATAAAATTGAGGTGTACTCATAGGATTTTTATAAGTGAAATTATATGTGGTTGGTAGAAAATTGTTGTTAAGGAAGTAGGAGATTTTTATTTAATTTCCATATTGAAATTAAATTTGTGAGAAGAGAAAGAGTCCAAAAACACTAAACAGTGAAAGATAGAGGGAATAATCTGTTCTTCCGGTTGCATGTCTGTGGTGAGAGGGAATCTGTCTACAACTATGGGGGTTGGATTTTGGTCTCTCATTCTCAACAGTTGTGTATTTGTTTGTTTGCACACGACAAAACTGTTAAGTAATCTACAGCAATTTCACTATATGTATATGTTCGTTCCAACCCCATCCAGATGATCCACATATCTTCTTCTCCACCATAAACTCAAACTGAACTGCTTTCTTTGTGTCTTTTTTTTTTTTTGTTTTAAATTATTGATGAGCCTAAAAGCTTACACTTGTGGGTTAAAATTTGAACACAGACAGAAAGATGAAAAATCCGCCGTAGTCTTTCCCAATCAAAGCTATGTTATGACATCTGGTGTAAAAATACACAGACGACAACGTACTAGTTAAGAAGAGAAATGAATGTCACGATATCTATCCATTTTTTACCTTTTTAATGGTTGAGAATTCGAAGTGAAATTTTTTATTTGCTTGTTTCTAGGGAAAGAAAGCCTTCAACTAACCTAAGTCACTAAAATTTCGTTTAGTAACGTTTCCGTTTCATTTTTCTAATAAAAAAAATGAAACTGATCTCAATGCTCATGGATTCAAGAATTATAAAACTATATTTTTGTTTATGTTTTGGACAAATTACGAACGAGAACAAAAAATAAGAAACTTTTTTTTTCTTTGTAAAATTTGTATAAAATTTTGTGAATGTTTCTAAAAATGAGAAATAGGAATTGTAAATAGTTAGTTGTTAAATACCTAAATTTTTTAATAAAATTGAAAACGAGAAACAAAGAAGCAATACCAATGAACTCTAATCAACTCAAAAGTTTAAGTTTATGAATTATGTTAAATTTAATCCTTATACATACATTAATATGTGTTAGTATTAATACAGATTTAGAGTAGAGTTAAAATGATCTGCAAATGGACCCATTTACAAGTGGGAGGTCGCTTATTTGGCTCCTCATCTTAAGCTTGCTTTTCTTGCCTTCAAGCTTGGCTTCCTCTTGGAGTTAATTCGACAAGGGTCGAATACCTGCTGGAAGGTCCAGTGCGATTTTTTTTCTGCATCCGCCGGTTATCTTTGTTGGCGATGTTGCTTGTGAAGAAAATTTTCCCATGCCGCCAGAGAAAGTGGGCTTCTTGGATTGTGGCCGGGCTTGAAATCTAGACAACTTGGTTAGCCGGAGGGGCCGAGATAGCGGCCCAACAATACAATTTATGAGGTTCGTTTAGTGATGGGCCAGGTTATTAGATTGTATGGGCCGAATCCGAGAAATAAGCCCGTGACGGGGGAGATTTGGGCTTCGATACGTGGGAGAGTTCAAACATCCACAACTCATTTTTAGAGTAAATTGCAAAAATCACAGACTTTTTTCCCTTTTTTTTTTGACGGAAAATCACGGACTTCTTACAATTGCAACCTCAAATAAACTAATAATCAGTTTGTTTAATTTCTATTTTCCTATTTAAATAACCATTTTGATGTTCGTAGTTTTAAAAATAGTCGTTTTAGTCTACTTTTTTCTAATCTAATTTTTCTCTATTGAATTACTGCTATAGTTTTGGATTAGGATGTTGGAAACATGGATCCAATAAATCACTATTAAAAGAAATAGATTAAATAGACAAGGACTGAAAGTTAAAAATAATCAAAATAGTCACTTTCAGGTATAAAGACCAAAATAGACAAAAGTTAAACATATCTATCAAAATAAAATTTAAATTTAATTATTTCTTTAAATCAAGAAATCATTGCAATTAAGCTCTATCATAATAACTCTATTGAGTTTATTTCCAACAACCTCCTAGGTAGTTTTGATGGTATAATTTCAAGTA
This sequence comes from Momordica charantia, assembly GCF_013281855.1. Classification (NCBI taxonomy): domain Eukaryota; kingdom Viridiplantae; phylum Streptophyta; class Magnoliopsida; order Cucurbitales; family Cucurbitaceae; genus Momordica; species Momordica charantia. The sequence continues at coordinate 20,855,203 of NW_028275161.1, forward strand.
TTTTCATAATTTAAGAATGAGTAAGCATTTAGGAATGAAAAATTAGTTATAACATATATATATTATAGTTTAGTTTACTGTTTACGTAATTCTTAAAGTTGTAACCAATAGAATTATAACGATAAAGTTTGACATGACAATTTGAGTCGAACTCATTGAACAAGACACTTATTATCTTCTAGTATGTATCATCGAAAAATGAAAGTTGTCAAAATAAGTGAGACATTAGTGTGGGGCAAAAGGAGGATGATCCACTACCACTCGCCCACTCAAGTGCATTTTGTTTGGACATTCTCTCCATCTCCACATTAGGCTCCAAAAAGTTTCCCAACACCACATGCCTTAAGCTCCAATCCAATCTAATCCCAAACATATTCTTCAGATTCATTTTCATACTCAATCCCATCTCCACCATTAAAACACCATCCCTTATCCTTTACCAACTTTTCCTTTTACCCCTCCTCTTCATTTCTAAATATTTTAATTTGTAAAGGTGGACAAATAAAGTTACACGTTGATTAAAAAAAAAAAGGAGAAATCATAGTTATATATGCGATGGACAATATCTTCATTTGTATAAGGCTCTTTAAATAAAATTAAAAGTCATAAAGGTTACACCCAAAATGGTCTCTTGTTCGGATACTCCCAATAGAAATAATACATTGAACTCGATATAAAATGACAAGGCCTCAATCTTTGAAGATATTGGCATTGACAAACTTATTGTATTTTACTTTTTCTGTCTAATTTCGACCTTCAAACTTAGCACATCTTCTTTTACATGAATATCAATAAATAAATATATACACCTTTTTAAAAAGAGTTGGTGGCTTATCGGCTAAATATTAAAGAAATATGCCACTTAGAAATTTTAAGGTAAAAGTTAATGCATATGATATTTTTATATGGTTTTTGACTTTACACTTTTTGACCCAATAAATGTCACACTTCCAACGATGTATTTTCCTTCCACCATAGGGGAGGTCGGGAAGAAATGTGTGCACTAATAATAATAAATTCACACCAATATAATAAAGGTTATAGTAATTTGAATTTATATAAATGATTAGTGATATGTCGGATGATCTCTCATCATCTATACGAAGGAAAGAACTTGATGAAATTACTGTTTGGAATATTCTCAATTGCTCAGCAAGCCACGCGAGCTAACTTGTCTTTAATATCTTGATCGACCTTTCTAAATGACGAATCAATCTTTAAGTATAAATACTTAACAGAATTTTAGACAACACGCCATGATTCTCGGAGTAGTTGAAAAGTCGTTGGAGCACTGTCGGAAGCTCGCTATTGAAAGTTGAGTTCTATAAATAGAGATTGTTGTCTCTTTCGCATGTAGATGAAACTATATTCTCACATGTAGATGAAACTATATTCTCACTTGATTATAGATCGGATAAATATTTATTGCAGTTAGCAAATCTTTTCGTTGGTTTATATCACGTTCAAAATTTGATCCTTTTTGTTTTTTTTTTAATAAAAAGGCTCCATTTCCAAAGTGCTGTTTTTTTTGCTTTTATTTCTTTCTTTCCTATGAACTTTTGATGAATTATTGTGGGAGCAAGGTACACGGCGCGATGGTGACATTGAGGGGGGCTGGCTGCGACTTACACCTTCCCCGGATCGCGGATGGGACGTGTCTCAAATTGCCTCTAATAATTATTTAGAACTGACAAATGAAATTACACAGCACTACTCAAATTCCAATTTGCCTTCTTTCGCCTTACAACATTGACCATTTCTTTTATTTACTGTTCTCTCTCTCTCTCTCTCTCTCTTTTCTTATTTCTCAGAATATGTTTTTATTTTGAAAATACGCCTTTCACTTTCTCAAACTAGACAAATTTGGGAGAGTGGAAAAAATGGGAGATGTTCACAGCTTACAATCTTTTAAATTTTTGAAGAACAGATTTTAAAGAAAATTCTAAAAGGATGATTGTCTAGTTTCTTTTATTTTTCGTTCTATTTTGAAGAGTCTAGAGATAAGTTTACTTTTTACTCGTAATTTAATCCAAGAAAACACTTCAAATCTCAAATTATAAAATGTAGGGATGACCCAACACAAGGAAAAGTAGAAGGATACAACTAGATTTGATTCATATATACATAGAGATTACGAGAAGAAGTGATAGTTTTTCTTGCTAGAAACCACCCCAAACGGAATAGAGAATTCCTGTTTAAGCGTTAGGCGGAGGGAAATTTACTAGAAATTGTTTTGATCTTTTTATGTCTTAGGATTTCATTGATACTTTAAATTATGAAATTTAAATTTTATGTTTTGTATTTTTATGGATTAGGAGACATTCTTAAAAAATTTAAGAAATTTTCATTTTAAAGGGAGATTTCCTAGGTGGATTTTAACATTTAAATGAGATTGAACATTCCATTGAAAATTTTCTAAAATAAATAAATGGGAAATAATTCTATACGGAGAACTCGATCCTATGAGTTTCTACGGAAACTTTCGCTCGATCTTCATGGGAACTTTTGGAAGGTGGAAAAGGAAATATGGGACAGGACATAAGACATTGCCTAAGACAATAAACGTACTGTATTATATGGTCTAGAAGATGTATAAAACCTTATACAAATCACCTTCTTTTGTTATACCTCAACTAGTTAAATCTTGTATTAAATTAAAAGATTGTTGGTTCGAATATCATTAAATATTGTGATACTAAAAAAAGTTATCATTTTTACCACTAAAAGTACTATGATCTCCAGCTGTTCAAATCCTCATCTCAGGTTGTATATAAACAAAGGAAAAATAACCAAAATAAAAAAATGAAGAAAGTACTCCGACATCATTTAATGCGACCAATCTTGGCGAAAGCTTTATTAAAGGCTCTCCTCCTCCCACTGATATATTTTTCTTTTTTTCTCCCACTGAAACCTTTGTTTACGTTTTATCATGCTATAAATTTGTCATTATCTAAACTAAATGTGTATTGAGATACCTTAATAAAAGATAATTTTGAAATTTCAATATTTGTTTAATGAAAAAGACAATTTTTTGAATAATAAAAATATTTTTTTTAGTAGATATATGACAATTAACGTTAAACTATGTTCGCTTTGACAATAATATTAAAAAAAGACGGAGTAGATCCTTCTTCGCATCTCCCTCGTTCGTTCGGAGTCCATTAAGTGATGCCATGGCCCACTGGGCCCTACTCAATGAGAGCGGGGCCCTTAAAAGAAATGATTAAAAATAGACTGCCCTGCCCCAGGCAAGATTCCAAATGCACCCTCCCAAGATTCTGCATGATTTTCATACTGCACGTGACGCCATGTGCCAGAAGCAAACAAATCATTTTTTTTCCTTTTGTAATAAACTATTTATTTTCTTATATTAATTTTAAAACGCTATTTTGGTACTCAGACCTTTTTTAATTTATTTTATTCCAGTTCGCAATATTTCATTTTAAATTTATATAAAATATTTTTAATTAATGATTATATTATAGTTCAATTAGTTAAAACAATTATTTTTTACGAAAGAATTTAAAAAATTTATAAAATATCTTACTCCATTGGATTAAGTTCATAATTAATAAAATAATAAAAAGTAATCTATTAAAATATTTAGAGAGAAAAGTACCAAAGCCAATATTTATTATTTTTCTTAATGTCCTAGGTTAATTGTTGTAAAAGAAAAAAAAAACAATGGCGGCTGCATTCAATTGGATATCTAAGTTGAATAAATTAAAAGAAAATCAGTGGAAGACGATAGTGCTAAAGAAATAAAAATTTATTTATTTATTTTGTTTGTGTAAAAGAAAGAATTTAGAAATATGAATAATACAATAATTTATGGCCAGGTAGGACCAAGATAATATACCGGGGCCCACAGATCCTGGTCTGCGCACCACATATGAGGTTCCTCTGAAGATTCCGGAACTCGGAAGCCAACACCCAAAAGCCAAAACGCTTTCCGCTTCCGCCATAGCCTCTCGCCAAAGGCCTCTGCGGCTGCCTCCTCTCTCCGCCGATTTTTATCCTTTCCGTGCAGCCGCCGGCCATGGCCATTGCATCTTCAAACATCAATTTTATGCCCGGATTTATCACGAAGGATCATCATCTTCACCATTCTTCTTTTTCCATCTTGTTTTGCTACCTGCTGCTTTCCGTTTTGTTTTCATCTGCTTCAACCGCTTACGCATTTACTGGTATATTCATTATCCTCCTTTTGGTCTTCATTTTGATATTTGTTTTTGTTTACAGCCTGGAAATGGAAATGGATGTTCCTTTGTGATAATACATGGAACTGAATCCAAATGAATAATAGCCACTCGTTTGTGCCCTTACGGATAAAATTTCACTCATCGTAAATGAACTCTGGAAAACCATTTCTTCTGATTTCTGCTGATGCATGTTTTCTCGGAGTTGACAGATCTGTTTCTTCCTCAAGTTATCTGTCCTAGTAAAAGCAAAAGTATACTAGTTGTCTCAGCCATGTCATTCGAAATTCTTTACCAATGTTAATGGACTGAATTTCAAACGCTGAAAATATTTTGTTTAAATTTATCAGGAGATGTAGCCGAAGATTCAAAGAACAGAAGGGCCGATTTGTTTGTGGAAATTCTTAAGGACGAAGCAGTAGGAAGACTGAACGAACTAGGAAAGGTAGTGGACCACGACCCCATTTTTTTCCGCTTATGCTAGCTACGATATGCCATCGCAGATGTTTGACACTTTATAAATTTAGTGAATAATTGGACGATTTGCATGTGTATCTTCGTTTCTAGTATATGATTCTGCTGTAGTTTCCTAGTCGTAATATTAAAATGTCTAAAACTTGGGCTGACCAGGTAATTTTAATAATTTTAGAGCAATAATACTTGAGAAATATTTTTTTAGGCCGACTGTCTAGATTGTTTGAAACATAACCTTGATTTTGTAATAATTTTTTTTTTGCGGTGGTTGTAGTTTTCGAAATATTTAGGGCATATTATTGCAAATTTTTTTTTTGATATGAAACAAATATTTCATTGATAGTAGCGTATTATTGCAAATTTAATATCTTGAATTCCTGATTTATTTCTTCTATAAAGTCTTTACCTTGGTTACTTCCATTTCCAATTATCAAGCTCTTCATTCTATGCCATACAACATATATTATAGCTTAGTCCATGAAAACTTGTCCTCCCCTTCCCCCAGATAAACCTGCTGAATACCAGAGGTTGAGTTCTAATCCAACTTAAAACTGTTCGATGGTGAGTTTTCTGTGTTTGCATTAGTAATTTCCTGTTGGTCAATCAGAGTGATCTTACAATTGTCCCTAATTACTAGATAAGTGATGCTGCTCGCTATCTCGAGAGGACATTCTTGAGTCCAGCTTCTATCAGAGCAAGGTTTCTTCTTCAGAAATGGATGGAGGATGCTGGATTAAGAACGTTAGATTTCTACATCTCCTTATCTTGAAGAAGTCTTACTTGTTCTTGACTCATGCTCTTGAACATTTTCAGGTGGGTTGACTGCATGGGTAATCTTCATGGTCGAGCTGAGGGAAGGAATGCAAGTGCTGAAGCATTACTTATTGGTTCTCACTCGGTGATTTTTTGACTTCCCCTAAACAGAGCCAAGCATTCATGTGACATATCAAGCTAAGAATTAAATTTTCTTCTTTTCCTTGTAGGACACTGTGGTTGATGCTGGAAAATTTGATGGCGCATTAGGAATCATATCTGCTATCTCTGCTTTGAAAGTTTTTCACATGAATGGGAAGTTAGAAGAATTAAAGAGGCCAATTGAGGTTCGAGTTATTTAATTTCTCATTAGCAATAGTAAAGTTGGAAGGAATAAATTTTTTGTTATCATCTGGGCAGATTCTTTCTGAAAAGTTTTCCATTTGAGTAGGTTGCAAGAAAAAGTATGCTTAAACTTTAGGGAAACTTTTGATAGGCAATCAAATGGAACTCTTAGTGCATATTAGAGGAAATACGCCACATGACAACATTCTACCTTGTCACAATTAGTTATGATCAACTGAAAATTTATGCAGGTGATTGCCTTCAGTGATGAAGAGGGTGTGAGGTTTCAATCAACCTTCTTAGGAAGTGCTGCAATTGCTGGTATTTTACCAGTTTCGTCTTTGGAAATATCAGATAAAAGGTTTTGTTGCGTGACTCCAAACTCTCTGGATGCTTATCACTCGTTATTACCTGCTTGTTAATAGATGATCCTTTGTCAGTGGCATGACAATAAAAGATGTTCTTAAGGAGAGTGGAGAAGAGATAACAGAGGAGAAGATTTTGCAACTCAAGTATGACCGTAACTCTGTCTGGGGATATGTCGAGGTATGACTCCGGGTACTCTTCTGTCATTTGTAGTATTTGTTCTCTACTTAAAACTTATTTTTAGAACGTAGGAAATCGGTACTTTTATACCATTATTAGAACATTATTGTTTGCTCTGACTCTCAGGTTCATATTGAACAAGGACCTGTACTTGAGTGGTCTGGTTTTCCCCTTGGAGTTGTTAGAGGCATAGCCGGGCAGACACGACTAAAGGTACATGAGCTAAATAACCTGCACACTAACTAATTTAGTGAAAGAGTTGCAATAATCCTTTATTTGAAGTGCTTGCTACACATGCGATGACATGACCATAACACTTTTGACTACCTACTAGTCATAGATCATGGTTGATAAGCATGTTCACATTTAGACTCTTACGCCAGAGAATATCCTTACAAGTCATTCTTTACCTATCATCCTAATTAAAGGAAATCTAGTTTATGGAATAATTTTGAGGCCTGGTTATTCTGCTCTGACTTTATAATTGATTCTAGAAATGAACTTGAAGCTGTACTTTTCTTCTCCATAAATAATAACTATGGTACATTGGTACATTCCATTATGAGCCTTGGTAGTAGATATAGTTTATTTTAACATTTAGAGTATTATTGGTGATGAATTTAATATGTTCGTATTTTTCTATTTCACAAATTGCCCAGTCAAAATTATAATTTAGTTGGGGATCTTTGATGTGTAAAACCAAAAGGAAGGAATCTAATTTTCCTGTGGATTTTCATGAAAGATGAACCAATATGAATTTGTTTAAGTTAGGATGTGAATTAAGTTTGATAGAGCGATCCATGCACAAAGATTGCAGGTTACAGTGAGAGGTTCTCAGGGGCATGCAGGAACGGTTCCAATGCCTTTGCGCCAGGATCCCATGGCAGCTGCAGCTGAATTGATTGTACAATTGGAAAGACTCTGCAAGAAACCAGAGAGCTTTTTATCCTTTGATGGCCATTGCAGTGACTCCACCTTGAAATCACTGTCCACATCTCTTGTTTGTACGGTTGGAGAGATATCAACATGGCCCAGTGCAAGCAATGTCATTCCAGGCCAGGCAAGAATTTGATATAGAGGCACTGCAGAGCGTACCCTTTTTCCAGGCAATTTTTAATGTTTGGCATGTTACAGGTGACGTTCACTGTAGATTTACGTACTATCGATGACATAGGACGTGAATCTGTACTTTATGAGTTCTCTAATCAAGTCCATAAAATTTGCAGCAGCCGATCTGTTTCATGCAATATTGAACGCAAGGTGTGTGCATCTCCCATTCAAGTCCTTTGACCATTTACCATTTGCTTCCATTGCTCAATAATTATTATCTGTTTTGCATCGGTTGCTTTCAGCATGATGCTAATGCTGTAATTAGTGATTCGGAGCTGAGCTCGCAGCTAAAATCTGTCGCTTCCTCTGCACTAAAAAAAATGGTAGGCGAGATTCAGGAAGAAGTACCTGTATTAATGAGTGGAGCAGGGCATGACGCTATGGCAATGTCTCATTTGACAAAGGTTTATTCTTTTTAACTTGTATGCTGTAATTTCTTAGAGTTCTAGCTTTGCACCTACATCGATTTGGTTATAGACGATGTTGTTAACAAGCAAATTTGCAGGTGGGAATGTTGTTCGTCCGCTGTCGTGGAGGCGTAAGTCACTCCCCCGCCGAGCATGTACTGGATGACGATATCTGGGCCGCTGGTTTAGCAGTCTTGGAATTTTTAGAAAACCATCTGTAATATTGTAGCCTATGTATTTGTTCATTGTACGCAAGACTAGTTAGTAACTTGGTATAAAATGCTACATGTTTATTCAACTGTACAATCCATCTTTGTTGATTGAACCTTCTCTTCATCGTAGGCAAGAATAATCAACTTCGTACTCTGTGTAAATTCAATTTTTACAATCCATGTTCGTGGATTGTGTTCTATAATTTTCTCATCTTTTAAGTTTGGTTTTTTCTTCAATCTCTTTCAATAAAATAGAAGCAAGTGCTGAATAAACCATTCTGCCTAATAAGTTGTGAATTTATGAGAAATAATTGTGTTTATTACCATTACAGATCAAACTGCACAATAGTTTGACCAAGTGAAGTAGCCATGCAGTCGTGCATACGGGAGACCAGCGTTCTAAAACTAATCAGAAATTGGGTCTAGTGTAACTACCTACCTAGGATCCTGTCCTAAATTAACTGGCTTCTTTCCAAGTTAGAATCTTGCAATAGGAAACCTTCATGAAGTTAGATGAATGCTTTCACTTCGTATTGAGAGGTGAGGGTGCCAACTGTTGCAACTGATGAACAACATGAGACATTCTAGGGCGCATGGATGGGACATGCTGCGTGCAAGCATACACAAGGTCAACCACCTTCTGAACAACACCAGCCTCCGGAATTTCAGAAGTCGGAGTGGCGGTTATATGAGGATCCAAGAGATCTAGGTAACAGTGAGCCTGCACGAGAGGCGTTGCCCATTCGAAAATGCTCTGCCAACCGACAGAATCAACTGCTTGTGCGGGCCTTCGACCGGTCACAATTTCAAGCAGCAGCACCCCAAAACTGTAGACATCACTCTTTGTTGTAAGCTCGTTTCTGTAGACAAATTCTGGGGCAAGGTATCCATAGGTTCCTCCTGCCATCACTGTCCTCTCATGCATTACTTCATATGCCACCAACTTCGACAGGCCAACTCCCATCAGATGTGCTCCAAGTTCTTCGTCAAGAAGTACATTACTGGCACGGATATCACGATGTACCACATGTGGCTTAACCTTGTCATGAAGGAACCTGTATAAAACATAAAAGATCAGAGTCAGTTAATAATTGCTAGAGACAGGATAGATTACAAACCGAAGTAACAGTTCCGTTGGATCATAACTAAGGAATGAAAAATAAGTAGAGAAAGCAGTCTGATTTCTTTTTAATAAGAGAGAGAGGCATAAATTGTACATACGCGATCCCTTGGGCAAGAGTCGTGGCAATTTTCATTCTCATGGTCCAGTCTAAGCTTCGACCACCCCTTGGTACATGGTGAAGCCATCTATCTAAGGGCCCATTAACAATGAATTCATAAACAATGTAGCGGTCACCATGGTCATAGCAGCATCCTTTCAGGGCAACCAAATTTGGATGGCGAAGTTTAGCAACTCTTCCAATTTCAGAATGGAACTCTTTTTTCCTTTGAAAGCTGGACTTCTTTAACCTTTTAATTGCAACTCTTGAACCATCAGGTAAAAGCCCACTGTATGTACCACCTGTTTTTGGGTCTCCAAGAAGACGGTTTCCCTCACTGAAGTTTTTCGTAATCGACCTTAGCTCTTCTTTAGTAAACACTTTCCATGAAGGAGGTACCAATGCAGAAGCTGCAGGATTGGATGGCTTCCGAGACCTTCTCCGCTTCTTGCTCCTCTTGTAAGCAAGAAGCCAAATCACCACAGCTAACGTTGTGCAAAATATCAACCCACTTACAACTGCCAGAATGACAAGATATTCCTTGTGGCAGTGCATGCGTTGGCATCTATCATCTGATACAAAGAAAAGAGTATTTTCTCAATGTGGCTCATATTCCTCAATGACTAACCTACTCAAAGAACCAGGAAGTGAAAATACCATACATGCTAGATTCATTCTCTTGAATGGAAAGGTAAATGTATCAATTTCTCCCTAGCTACAGGTTGTTTCTCCTTAAATTTTTTTTTTCTTCTTGTGTGGGTGGGTGTGGATGGGGGAGACATGGAGGATATACATAGCAAGCCATGATGAATAATGTGACCAGAACATCCAAGATAATGCCATACCTGTATTAAGCATGCATATAAAAGGGTGAGAAGTGTTGCATTTCTCAACCTTAAGGAATGGTGTTCCTGGTCCACTAAATATCAAAGAACATGTTTCAACCAAATTATTCATGCGGCAAGAGACATTTTTGCAATTAGATTGCAAAGCCGTGCTGGGAAGGATGGAATCATTCCACTTCGAGACATTATCAGACCACTTCCAAACAAAGCCATCCGAAGAGTTCAACACTCTGCCACCAACCCAACAGCCGCCAAGAGTTCGATTACACAGATTTTGTGCAAAGCTAAACTCCTGATATGTTATCGGTGCTGCTAAGTTCCCGCCAAACCTGTTGCATTGGGTCTCTGATTCATTCCATGGTTGAGAGCTCGACATGAAACCGTAGCACTTAGTATTGTTTGGGCTAATATACCAACCATGTGGGCATCGTCCTAGCCACAGAGAAAATAACACAGTTGGAAGATGCTGTATCATTACCACAGTATAAGCATAACAATGACAAACAGAGTATCGAGACAATTTCTCATAGTACATAGTGTGCTTGAATGCAAGGAAGAAAAGAGGGAAAAGAAAGTAAAAGTAAAAAACTAAATAGGACATGTCATGAAGAGTTTAAACAAAGAAAAATCTAATATATTCAGGAAGAAGAGATTCCACAGATCAAAAACAAATAGAAAGAACTCCAAATTATCTTCTTCCTCCTTCAATTAACCAAACTCTTGGAGGCAAATGATAATTCTAGAAGTTAACTGTATACCTTTTGGGTTTTCATTTCTGGAAACAACCGAATGCCCACTTACTGACTCGTTGAAAATCTACAACATGGCCAAAGGAAACTTCATGACATAATTTCTCAACAGTGGAGCACTACATTTAATTGATTTCCGGTGGAAATAGCAAAACAATAATACAACATCAAGCAGCAAGCAAGATAAAAATCAGTCTCACTCAAGTTTCTTACAGTATCCGAGGCGCCAATTCTGGACATCCAAATTACCATCAGAAGCGGAAGAAATTGCAGATAAAGCGGTTTCACCTTTGTCAGAGCCATTATCTGAACCCTAAGGATGAAAACTCCAAAGGTTAGCCAGAAAGACAACTCGTAACGAGATCGCGCAAGGAAAAACACTTCAACCAAACCTAAATAGCCCAGAAAGCACAGCAATCGGCACTTCGCAGTAATTCGCGAAAGCACTTCCACACAATCTAACAGTATTGTTAAAATTGATGCATAATTTACATCCTCCCGGAAACAAGAGGAAGATTAAAACCAAAATCACAACATCGCGAAACTCTCAGTTTGTGCCTCCCGGAAGAAGCAATAAACACGACAGTAAACGAGATTTCGAGCATCAAAGTGATGAAGAAAACATTATTAAAAGACTCACCGACCGACAAGGCGTAGACTTGTGAGGTCTTGAAATGCGACTGGTTTAGCCGTGGATTATTAACCCTTTTCTCGTCCTCTCCATCTCCACGAATTTCAGAATTTTTTACGAATCAGAGAACTGATGAAATAGCACTGCTCAGACCACCGAGATTTGCAAGGGCTCACGGTCACGAAGCGTTGTAGTGAGCAGTGAGTAGTAGTTCGGAAGTTAATGAGGTCTGCCAATGGCGACTCTGAGCACAACCCTTTTTAATTTACCGCCATCTTTCCTTTTTCTATTGACCACTATTATATTATTTTTCTAATTTTTTTCAAGGATGTATCCATTTTCACACTCATTAAATTTTTATTTTTATTTTTATTTTTTGATATCCCTCTCATTAATTGTTACTACTTTGACCTTTTATTTTTTAACAGAAAAACAGCATAAAAAATCTCTCAAAGCCATCTCATTGCAATGAAAGTTATGGTATTTTCTTTTTCGCAAAATTAAGCTCAATTAATGTACAAAAGTTATAAAAATAATATAATTCATTAATTGAGATTATCTTTTCTTTTTAACGATTCTTTAAACAAAATTTTATTAGAAAGTAAGAATTGTGATATACTAGTAGAAATTGTAATACTTTTTCAAATTTAAAGGCAGTGATGGTAAAATTCATCCAAAATCTAATTTAATGAAATTAAAAGTTTACGATGAAAATTGATATTCATAGGTGTAAAAATGAGTTTTTTCTTTATTTTTTAAACATTTATCTTTATAGTTAAAATTTCAAAAATCCAATTATGCTACATAAATTTAAATGATTTTTTTCTCTTTTATTGTCTTACTATTTTTGTTGTTGCTAATTTTTAGAATTTCAATTTAAATTTTCTAGCTTCATTAATTTTAACCTAATTATGGATCTAATAAACTTAACGTTAAATACATCTCTTAAAGAAATATTTTTTAGGGAAAAATAAATCAATTTTTACCCTAACCATTTCTTGTAAGCTTTCAATTTCTTCATCAATTTTGATATTTCACTGTAGATTGATATTTCACTGTAGATTTAGATAAGTGTCAGCTTTTACCTTATGTTCAATATCTACTACTCATTCAGACACTCATTTTAAGCAGAAAAACTATGTATAAAAATATCTAAAAAATCATTAATTTTAATAAGAAACAAAATTTCCACCAAATTAAATGGGATCAATTGACAAAAGCGACCGAATAACTTTAACAAAATCAACAAATTAAAAAAAAAAAAATCAAACTCTAATGTTGTTTTTATTTGAATTCTATTAATTATTTTGTACCAAACGTATGATAAAATGAAACTTACTTATCAAAAGATTTTTTTTATATCCGCGAGTATCCACCAAATAATGAGTAATTAAATATTTTATCAATTAATATTTAATCACTTTGTGGTTTCGAGTGTATTCATATTTTTGCAGCTTCCGTGTAACAAAATCCTCTCTTCTCTGCACAGAGAGGCAGGGCTCAAAGGCCTAAGGCCTAGGCATGTTTGTGATTTTGCAGTGGTTGATGGAAGTTTGATGTATTTCATCTCCATTGGAGTTAGAGGAGAGGGACACAGAAATTAGAACAGAACAAAACATTATATAAACAGTAACGCTAATCAAAACGTAAAGTACTTACTGTTACTGCTTCTTCTTCTTCTGGTCCGCGTGCCCTAAATTTAGGATTTCGACAATGACACACCAACATTTCTCAAATTTAGGAATTGAAGGCCCCATGCATTCACCTACCACTCTCATAATAACTCATATGTCTTTCTTTCTCCACCCACGCATCCTCTCCATTATTCTAAATCCCACGCTCTATTAAACAAAAACCAACCCGATCCCACGATGAAAATATAAGGAGCTTAACAAAAGTTTATAATTAATACACATGGGCTAGTCCTTTTGTATTATAAATGAAAGCTCATGAATATTGATTTTGTATTATCCAGGCCTAAAAGCTCAATCGAGGATACAATCTAAAACATAGAGAGAAGATTGGTGAACCAAAAGAGACATTATCTAGAGGGCATGCTATAAGGGACCTAATAATGACTTATAATGTGAGTGGTGTGACGCTCGAGTAGAAATGAGGTGTACATGAATGAACCAAATACCACAATACCAGTCTGAATGAGAGGAATTTTAAGATCATGGAAAATTTGACCGGGACAGTTGTTGCTCTTCTAAGTAGCTCAGAAGTCGATACAATCAGGTTGTAGGGAAATGCCAAGTCAATTAGGGCAAAAATCCGGATTTCGAATCCTGAGCTGGAGACATGACAAGTGGCTACTCCTGTTGACGTCAATGAACTTTTAAGATGGAATCTCATACCTATAATATTTTTCCAAACGTCAATGGTCAGATGTTGACTCATTATTATTGAACTTAAAAAAAATTAATAATAATAGAGAAAGATATGGGGACAATAAAAACGCTAAAAATCTGCATGAACTCCTCCAAGAACCTCATAAACAGTACAACACAGCACACACAGGTGATTAAATCAACGACAACAACTAATCTACTCTACCACATCTTTTTTTTTTTTTTTTTAAAGAACACATTTTTCTAAATTCTCCCAGCTTATCAGTTGATTAAAAAACAGAAGCAAAAAGCAAAAAGCAAAGCAAGCCCTAGGGAATGGGATGGGTAGTGTTGTAAGTGTGAAATGGAATGGAGATCAAGTGATCAATGACTCCAGTGACGGGCGTGGCGAGCCTGGGGTCATAAGCAAAGCCTTGCAGCAGCTCCTCCCCGCCGGCAGTAGACGACGTGGCAACGTAGGGACACGGCGGAATCCACTGCCACATCTTGGTACACATGTCGTACAACAGCGCAGCCTTGTCCCAGCATCCCCGCACCATTATGACCATGAACTCCCCATGCGCCACCGCGTCGAACCCCCGCCCCGCTTCCATTTCCTCGAACTGCACGTACAGCTGCTGCGGCATTCTCTCCATCTCTATCCATGCGCTCCCGCATCCCTGTAGCCCCCACACCCTCAGGCTCTTCGGGATGTTCAGCTTGCTCTTCTCCACCGCCGCCACCAGCAGCACCTTCCCCCGGCTCTCCACCAGGCTCGGCGACCGCAGGAACCGCCGCATCGGGGCTTGGATCTTCCACCACTTGTTCACCGCTACGTCGTACGCCAGGATGCTGAACGGGCTGTAGTTCATGCAGTAGAACTTCCCCGCAACCTCCACCATCCGGCTCGACTCGAAGCTGCACAGCCGCGGCAGCGTCGAGCTCGTGCCCCACATCGAGTAGAATCCGCCGCCGTCGATGTGGAAGCTCTCGGCGGTCAGGTTTTTGACGGCGTACGGGGAGATTAGGTCGTCGCCGGCCACCGTGACGTCTATGGAGGATGGGGTCACGGCGAGGCCGACGGAAGGGAAGAGGCGGGGCCGTAGCGTGGGCGGAAGCTGGGAGAGGGTGCCCACGATGGGGTTCGATAGGATCAAAGTCTTGGGCCCTCCCTCGTCCGGGGCCCAGCAGATTAGTCCGCCGGAGGATGCCACCGGAGAGAACCCCGGCGGAATTAGACCGAACGAAATACGGTACCATGCCACGTCGTATGGGTCCAACAGGTACCTGGTTAAACATATATTCAATTGAACAAAACATTAGTTATTAAATATGGAAAATGTTAGACTTCAATGGTGAGGAGCAAATATTTTCTTTAAATTTATGATCTATTTACTATTAGTGTATGAGGTTTTACATCTAAGTAGTTAGTTTATCTTAATTCACAGCAGGTGGAAAGTTTAATTCCACATCCCATATTTATTTTACTAAAAGAAGTCTTAGTACATTTGAATGTCAAGAAGATTATTTTTCTCATCGTTTAATATTGTCATCTACCAACTCATTACGGAATATACGATAAAGGGAGAAAGAGGAACCGTAGATGTTTTTCTTCAAAAGACAAAAAAAAAAAAAAAAAAAGGTCACACCATATATTTCTTTAAGAAAATAAAATTGTAAGGTGTCATCACCCGTTTCCGCCCACCAATTAAATTTGACCGTTTTTTTTTATTTTTTATTTTGAAGAAAGAAACCATTTCATTCAGAGGAAGTGAGAAATATACCTAAGACGACGGAATTAGACAGTTAACTTTTTAAAAAATAAAATATATATATATATTCTTTTATGCATTTTTCTCTTTACTTGACAAAAATAACGGTGGTTAGTAAAAGAAGTCATTAAGTATTGATTTTTTTTTCCTCTATTCCAATCGACAAGATCTCCCTAACACTCGACAGATTAATGGATGGACTAAAATTTTAGAACCAATAAAATTATGAACAATGCTTTACAAAGTGCAGGACCTATGGGTGAAAGTTTTGACACATAGGAGAGTCAAATGTTTTATAAAAAAAATAAAATGAAGGATTGTCGAATTTTCTATTTGACCACTAGAAAAATTAAAATATGTGCATGCTTCCATCTCAGAAACGATTCTCCTTTGCCAAATAGAAAAAACAGAGAAAAAAATACTAGATTTTTCGTCACTTTTATTAAATATTTGATAATTAAGAGATAAATATAAAAATAGAGAGTTCTTTGAAAGAAATTTTCAATTTTCAATTTTTTAATAGTAGCAAAGACATCGAGTAATTTAGCGTTAATAATATGATATATATTATTTTTTTTTTGTTTTTTCTGTTAAATTTTTGTGAATTAAAAAAGAAGAGAAGAAGTATGAGGGAGGTTACCCTTCGTAGGTGGGCCTGGCGTCCGGTCCATGAGCGCAGTTAGTACTCCGATAAATGTGGCTCTTGAGGCCTTTCATCTTGAAGAAAATGAACCAGTGGCGGCGGTGGGGCGAGAGGTGGAGGTACAATTCGAGAAAGCTGCCGTAGAACAGAAGTCCGTACCACCTTTTGCAGACGCAGCGGGCGCGGAAGAAGGCCGGCGGGGGGAGGAAGGCCACCACGCGATCCAGCAGGCGCTGCGGCAGTTTGCTCCAGATTCTGCTGTCCATTCTGGGGCTGCTGCTGCTGCTACTGGAGCTGGAAATTATGGCGCAATTTGAATTAGCAGAGGCGCTCAAGCTGTAGCCAAAGGGCAGACTACCACTACTCCTCATGGAGGAGTGTAGAGTGTCCATATTGTGACCCAAACTCATGACGTTCTGGAACCTGTAAATGCAATCGGATTTTTACTTTTAGAGGAAATTAGGCAGAATAAGGGTTTCTTCAATTTGTTGTCTGGTCTGTGTATTTATTTCAGTGGGAGGGGAAATCTATGTGGAGAATACTAATAGAGAGAGTGAGAGAGAACAAAAATGGGAGGAAATTCAGATGATTATAAAAGATGTTCAAACTCGGAAAGGAGGGGTAGTTTTGTTTTGGCTTGTGGGGAGTGGACAGGTGTTTATATAGGGTGGATTGGGGTGTGTCATTTTGCCTTGCTTTAATTTTTTTTTTTTAATTATTGTTTTTTTGTTTGTCTCTGACTGTTGGCGAGTGTGAATGGCAGTGACTCTGATGGTTGCATCTGTCATTTCGAGTTGTTTTGTCAATGGCCGAGGTAGGAAGTACAGGGGCATCTCTCTCTTTCTCCCTCCCTCTTTCTCTCTTACACTCACGAAATTGGTAAATAAGTTTTAATTCTATTTACTTAAGTCAACTCTCCATTTTATATAACAATATACTTCAATGTTGATCAGTCAATAATCACTATTAAATTGTTTGGGATGATGGAGTCAAACCGAAGAAAAAAAAATTCCTATAATTTTTACTTGTCCTATTTAGTTTAAGTTTTTTTATTTTCCTATTTCTTTCTAGTTTTTGTCATACCATCTATTATAAATAGAGATAGATGAGTCATTTGATTGGTGTGCACAAATAGAGAGTCGTGAGAAATTTTCCAAGAATAGAGAATTTGAGAGCTAAATACTTGTGTATCCGTTCGAGAGTTTGAAAGGCTTGTAGAGTGATCCGTGAGCATTTTCTGTGTGAGGGAAACTAAGAGAAATCATTGTAAGGGGCTTGTAAATTCTTAGGAGATTTTTCCTGACATTTTAGTAGAACCTGCAACGGTAACAGATAACTGGACGTAGCTCACATTAGGTGAACCAGTATAAATTCGACGTTTAATTTTCTTCTCCCTAATCTATTTATCGTCTTGTTACTTAGAAATTTTAGATTATTTTATCTAATCATACGCTGCATTTTTTTTCACAACATAAATTTTAGAAAAAACTTTACTATCAAATATTTAATAATTTATTATTTTTTTAAAAATAATTCTTTTTAATGGTAGGAAGCAACTTTGTCCTCACACCATTAAATGTTTGACTAAATGTAAAAACATTAACAATTTTTAAAATATAATGATTGTAAATTTTTCAATGGTGAGAACAAGATTTGTTCTTTTTGTTTTTTATTTTTTTTAATTTTAACATTTCTCTATCTCAATTGTCAAATATTTAATGATATTAAGGAGTCAAATTTTAGAAACAAGGGAGACAAATGATGGGAGGGATACCCTTAGACAAGTTTTTTCCTTAAATCAAAATTTTAATCCATCAATATCTAAATATTATTGTTTGGTTTTTAAAATGTATAATTCTCAATTAAAATAAAATAACTATTTTAAAGTTATTCTCTAATATTTTAAAAAGTGACGGTTTATATCCTTCCTATTATTGTGCCACCTACCATTTTCTTCACTCTCAATACTTATTTTAACCAACCTATGTGATTTATAAGTCAATAGATATACTATCGAGTCACATTGTCTTGTCTATTGAAAGTTTATGGATCAAAATGAGAGATTTATAGCATTATATATTCATATTGCAAATTCTAATACCTATCACTATATATATCTACGATGTTGAATAGTACTAATACAACAAATTTGAATAAATGGTCTCGAGGACAAGAACAGTTGGAAATTTCATCCTATGATAAGAGTAAACTCCCAAATGCACAGGAAACCCTCTCTAGAAACAAAGATTTCTTAAGATAATATTCAAAATCTCTATTAGAATACTAAAACTTACTATCTACAGCCTTAGACAAATAGCTAATGATTCTAAAACGCCAATTAACAAATTAACTAAAAAAATAAACACTTACCAAATTATCGAACAACCCACTCCAAGAGAGTATATACTTACGCACAAAAAAAAGAAAAGCTTTAAATGAAATGAAAAGGAAATAGTTAAATGTATAACAAAATATTCATTAATTACCAATTTGAATTTGTACCTGTAAATACAAATTGCACGGAGACATCATAAACTTGTATTTCCCAAATAATTGGGGGCCCATGGCCCCTTCTTCCCTACCCATGTCCTGCTCTCCTTCTGCCACTGCGCTTTCTGGTTTTTTCCTTTTAATATTTCATAATTTTCCTGCCAAATTTTCATTATTGCCCTAGTAATCCAAAACAATACTTTCTACCTTAATTAGAGATCTAGAGTGGATTATATTATTTAGAAAATGGAAAATAATATATATATATCAATTTAATAACTCAACTTATGAATCCCTCTTCCCACGTTCATATATATCAAAGGAGCAAAACAAAAGAAAGAAAAAAGAAATTGTAAACGGCGCATGTAAAATATATATACTAAAAAAAGCTTGAACGTGAATGAGGGAATCCCAATTTGTCAAGAACACCATCTAAGATAAAGAGCATTAAATAATATAATAGCGAAAAGAAAGAGAAATGAAAAAGAAATATAAATATATATATATAGTTGTTTGTCAGTGAGATCATACGTCCAATCCAATCTCATTTATTGATAGATTTGGTGGCAGTTTTGGGGTGTGGCGTGAACTACCAAAAAGTTAGAAGAGAAGAGTGAGTTGAAGCTGAAGCTGTTGATTTTTGATCTAATCATTCACCTCTCTGCTACAGAGAAGCTGTTCTGAAATTTTCTTTCTTTCTTGTTTCTGCAAATCATCATTTTCTCTTTTTGCAGCTCTATTGGCTGTTGTTTGGTTTTGTTAAGGGAAGCAAAAATCTCAGTCAGATTTATGACCCCCACACCACACACCCACCGTCTTGTTCTTGTCAATCTCTCTCTCTCTCTCTCTCTCTTTTTTTTTTTTTAGTTTTTGCATTATTCATTTCTAAAATGGAAAAAAGCACTTTTGCTCACTTTTGGAAATCTCTCTCCTGCTTTAAGTAATCTCCTTATTTAGCACAAAGTTGAGTCTTCAAATTTGGAAATTTGAGTCTCCCTTCAAGCAACCCCCTCTCTCCACTCCCACTGCCATCTCTATACATCGATCTTTTCCTTTATTTTCCCTCTTGTCTTGTACATTTCCCCATCCTCTTCCTCTCTCTTCTCCATTCATCTCCCCTTATTCTTCCCATTGGCTTGCTGTCTAATGTTTAGATAATTCTTTTCCATTTATTTCCAGAGCTTTAAAAGTTTTAATTTAATCTCTCAAGTATTTGTCGTATTTTTCAATTATATTTTAATGTTAAAATTTTGTTGTTACATTTTAATATTTACCTATAATTAAATATGGGTTTTTTTTTAATTTAATTCGAGGGTTTAAATTTTGAGAATCTTTATCCAATGCATGGGAGGGAAACATCACATATTATAAAGAGAGGTTAAAAAACTTATTTCTTTTTATAAGTTACTGCAGCTACCTTTCCTATAAATATCTCTCTTCTTACATTCTCAAAATACAACTAACACAACTTACAACTCATACTTTCTTCTCTACATTTTCTATTTTGCTCCTTCAAGAGCAATTGACTAAAAGATGAGTGTTCTTTGTTGTAGAGCTTTAAACTCAACCTCTAATTGCAGAGTGGTTTGAGCTACATGACGTTTTAATTGAGTTGTTGTATCTTGGAGGGGATATGCTAGAGAATACTTGCACTGGAAGGTGGTTGATAAAGAAATGCACACCGTCAGAGGGCTTGAATCTTCTTAAAAGGAGCGAGATACATGCATCTCAACCTAATTGAGATTATGTGTTTGTTTCTCAATATTTACTCCAAACTAGTTATGTTATTTTTAATTCTCCCAACAAAATTAACTAATTACAACTTACACGGTGTGATACACAAATTTAGAAGATGGGATAGGGTACCTAAATGAAGAAAAGTCGACTTTCTACCCTTCTAAGAAATCCTAGCATTAGTCTAATTCATTTTCAAAATTTCTACCAAATCACTAATTAGCATCTCAAGTTAGCTTATGGTCATCTCTAATTTTAATATTATTCAGTAACGTTATAATTGAAAAATGCTAAACTATTAGACACTACGTTGGAACCTTTTAAATATTTATATAATATTTTGGATACCACTGAGATAATGAAGTAATTCAGTGATTTATGAAAAATATTAATATATATCACAGAGTTTAGTAGGGTTCGAGTCCCCGGGCCCACATTGGTTCTGCTCCTGTTTGTTATGTGTGTTTTACATGTTTAAATTATTTATGAAAGACTAACAATATTTGTTAAAAAAAATTTGTAGCGTTTTGTTAAAATTTTAAAGAGTCGTCTGAACTAATTAATTTTTAAAAATGATTACAGTTCTTTGAGATAAAGTATTTAGTTAATTTTCTTTAAGAAAATGCTTACAAAGTAAGTACTTCACTTAACATTTTTTTTTTCAAAAATATCATAAACTCACATTAAATCATTTGTGAAAAATTAATGATGATAACAAAAATGATTTTTTTTATTTATAAACTCAATTAGTTAAAATAAAACGTTTGAAAGTTTAAAATAAAAATAGAATAAACATTAGAATGTTCGACAAAAAATAATTAGTTTCTTCTTCTAAAAAGTTTAAGGTGCATATTTGATATTAAATTTTTACAGAAAAAAATTATTTGAAATAAGGAAGTCAAATTGAAGAGAGCTAATTAATTAACATCTTAGAAATTAAATATTCAAATTCGCACCCTTATTTATTGGAGTAAAAAAAGAAAATATGGAGTAAGTGACATAATAGACATTGATCGATTTTGTATGAACGAAGTAATTAAAAAAAAGTAAATGTCAAATTTGATGAAAATGACATCTAACTACCGCAATAGTAAAATTTTAGAAAATGTTTCATTCGTACATGTTGCTTTCAGAAGCAGAAAATGTCAAAATGTCAAATATTTATATGGTTATGAAAATGAAATCCCACTAATTACAAAATGTAATATCATAAAAGTCAGGGTGACATAAAGAATACAACTTTGTGTTATTAGAAATAGAAAAGAAAAAAGAACTCTTTTAACTTTTTATTCCAACTCATTGATTCCATTTTATTTTAGCGGTAAATATATATTTATTTAATCGAGCATTATCCGCGAACAAAGAGAAAATATGCAACTTTAATATGTCTCAGTTTCAAATTATTACAAAATATGAGCCGTTAATTTATGAATCAGAAGATTCAAGGCCTCGTATGAGGATCCATTTTCCATGAGAACAATTCTGCACTTCACTTCCATTTGCTTCACTTTCGATCTGACCTCGTCATTGTTGTCCATCAAGCGCCTCAGCGCTCTCTCTAGCTCCTCTGCAGTCACCACATTGCTTCCCTCTCGATAGTCAAGTCGTAACTCCACCGCCAATTCCAATTCCTTCACAACTTCGAAGGCATTCATTTGCTGCTCCGCATACACTGGCCACGTGGCTATTGGTACACCACACCACAAGCTCTCCAAAATCGAGTTCCAACCGCAATGCGACACGAACCCTCCGATAGCACGGTGGGCCAGAATACTCACCTGTGGGACCCACCCACAGACCAGTCCCAGCCCTGCCGTGCGACGTGAAAATCCTTCCGGCAGCACGTCGTTTGGGTCGGAGTAGTCGTCCGGGAGGTCTAATTGGGCCTTCGGAGGCTCCCGTACGGCCCACACAAAGCGGAATCCAGCCCGTTCGAGCCCGAATGCAATCTCTCTCACTTGAGCCTCATCGAGACTCCCCATACTACCGAAGCTCAACAGAACAACCGACGCCGTCGGCTGTTCGTCGAGCCATCTCAAGACGGCCTCGTGGTCCGGTCGAGAAGGCTGCCACCGGTCCGGGCCGGCCAGATCAAGTATCGGCCCAACCGCGTAAACCGGCGGAATGTCATCTTGCAATAGCGAGCCAAGCGCGTGAGTCTCAAGCTCCGTAAACGTGTTTATAACAATCCCCTTAGTATCAAGGTACCTACGCCCGTGGAGGGTGTACCAATAATAACCATCCTCCGTCTTCAAAACAGTGCTGGGCAGCAACGCGGCAGTTAACGAGTGAACGAAACTCGGTAAGACCAACTCAGCGTCCGAGTCACGAATTAAATCCGCAACCCGGTCACGGTCCAGCTTCGGGAGGTGGATCATGAGGCTAAGGAAAGTGGCCGGAGACGCAAAGAAAAGGTAGCTAGGAATCTCGAGGTCATTAGCTACGTCGATGATCGCCGTAGTGAACATATCGACGAAAATTCCGGCGACACGGCCGCCGGAATCGAGGATTTTGTGGACGGCGCGCTTGACGTTGGGCTTATGGGCCTCGATGACTAAGGAGATGTAGCCCATGGAGCAGTGGTAGAGGGCCGGGGACGGCGGTTCGAGGGGAGGGAGATGGAGGAATTGGACATTATTATGGGAATTAGTGGAAGAATTATTATTGGTATGAGAGAGACGGAGACGCGATTGGGTGTAGGAATTGACAAGGGGTCTTTCGGGGAGGTCGATGATGAGAAACGTGGCGAAGAAACGGGGATCGTGGGCGACAAGTCGGAGGGCGAATTCGACGGCCGGAACTTGGTTTCCGATTGCGGGAGTGCAGATGAAAACTAGATGATGATGATGATGAGATAAAGCCATTGCGGGAGAGGAAAGTTGAGGCAGCGGAGCAAGTACAGTAGTAGTTGGATTGGGTGGGGGAAATTTTATATATCAATAATTCAAGTATTGAAAACGACTGACCGATAAGTTTTGCAATTTCTTCACGATTTGCTCAAACATATTCTTTATTCAAAATGTCATTAAAATTGATCTATCATAATGTATAAGATGCTGGTCCAAAAAGTAAAAGAAAAATACTTCACGCCGGAGATAAGATTTTTTTAGTATATGTGAAGGTCTGGAGATAAGATTTTTTTAGTACATGAGAAGGTGAGTGACCAACTCACAATCTCTTGATCCAAATGTATGTTAATATTTTTTTTAGTATATGTGAAGGTCCGGAGATAAGATTTTTTTAGTACATGAGAAAGTGAGTGATCAACTCACAACCTCTTGATCCAAATGTATGTTAATTATCTCGCTTGGATGGAAGACAAAATTGAACCAAAATTTTTTAAAAGTAAATAAATGTAATATTGGAAAAAGGGTTACCGTATTTTATTCAATTTTTATTTTAAAGAACTATAATTAGTATTTGAATTATAATTCTTTTTTAAGAGAGATTAAAAATGATAATTTTTTTTGTTAGTAAATATTAAATTTTTGTTCAAGAAAGTAAATGTAGACAAAAACTTAAAACATAGTTATACTAAAAATTAAACACTAAACAAAAAAGAAAATAAGATAAAAGAATGTGATATAAAATAGCTATTGATAGTAATTTATAAATGAAGATAGAGAAAAAATATATATTAATTACAGGAATGAAAATATATTTTAAAAGTATGAAAATACGAACTCAACTAAAAATACATGAATCAAAATAGTATTTTAATCTTATTTATAATTGAAACATATAAATTTATAATTATGGAGTTAATTCTAGTCAAGATATTGAATTAAAGAAAGGTTAATAATTTTTGGTGGCTCCATTGTTATTTGCCATGACCCATATGTAATCTGAAATGTGCGATTCTATATATCAAAAAATGAGAAACCAATTTTAAATCTATGTACGTAGACTATGATTGTTATTATTATTATTATTTTATTTCAATTATTTCTTTTAGTTTTAATTGGCTGTTCAAAGTTCCAAACATCTGAACGGATAAAATTAGGCACCTCTTCGAGAAGGATTTCTTACTTTTATTTTATTTTGAAGCAGAGAAATAATTTAATTTCTTTTTGGGAAGAATTTTACATAATACGTAATCGCACACATCACGAACCACTGAAGTCATAATTAAATCATTTGCGGAAAAAAAAGAAGTCATAATTAAATCCAAAGTTTGTTGAAATTTAGCTTTTTTCATATGTCAAACTTCAAGGTATTCTCTATATCCTTTTTCATATTGTAAGGTACTTAAACGAACTATATCCTGGGTTCAAAACTTCATGTCAGGGAATTGTATAAAAATAATTTGAATGCATTGATATGTATTTAGAGTATATATTTTGATACTAAATTGGTTAGTTTACAAATTTTTTTCCGTTAAAGTTTTAATATTGCATTTAATTAATAGATCTCTAAGATTAAAAGAACTATATATTAATAAGTTCATAGGCACAATAGTACAACCTAGAATAGATTTGTTCAAGTAAGTTTTTTAGAGCTTTTTCTTTTTCTTTTTAAAGTCGTTTGAACTAATAAATTATTGAACTTAATAGAAGAGTAATAAGTTAAGGAAAAATTGAAAAAATGGATTAGATAGAAAATTAAAAATTTGAAGACCTATTGAATATATTTTTAAAGGTCATGAACATGTTAAATACAACGCTCTCAATATTTTTAAAAATCAAACTTATAATTTATACGATTAAACTTAGTTCAATTAGACATAAAACACGATTTTTTGTGTCAATATGTAAGAAATAGAATAACCATGGGTGACTCATTAGTTCAAAGGAACTAGGGTTAATTGTTCAACCTGTGTTTTAATTTGTGTTTAGTAAAATATTTGTAAACTAATGGTAGTTGTTGATATCGAATTAAATTTACCCAGTCCATTCTTTTAAGGTGAGATATGGAAACATAAGGAGGAGGGTAGTTTTTGTATATTTTTTTCAAGCTCACTTGAGGGGAGTGTAGTTTTAAGAGATATTAAAATTATTTGTATATGAAACAAGTCATTAGAGATGTTGAAATTATTTGTATACGAGATAAGCAAACTAAACTTATAATTTAACGATACTTTTTTATCTTTATCTATAATTTTTTTTCTTAAGAGTAGAAAAATGTTGGTAATATGATCTACAACTTGTATGGTTGGCTAGCACATTTGGATAAGAATTCAACTCCATTGGTCAAGTAGATTCTTAATTATTTCCACCAATTCTCTTATCACAGCTCTAAACTATCTTTAAATCCTGTAGTTTGTTCGTGAGTAAAGTTTTAACAAATAACAAATACAAAAAATTAACTTCTCCCGTCTTCACATGCACAAAAATCACAAGTTGTGTGTATATGCATATATATTTTTAATTTTTAATTTTAAAATATAATTAAAAACATATTAAATGATGGAACTATATCTAATAACTTTAGTTTCTGATTTTTTTAAAAAATAAATGAAGCACTTGCTGTATAAACACTCTTGTAGGGGTAAAAGTCGACCACCATTTGTCACATCGTCGGAGTAGGAAGATGGAAGACTCCGTCTAAAGACGCTATCAGGTCGGATAAGGGAGTCCGAGTGCGCCAGCGATGTGCAACCTCCGTTCTAGCTTGGCCGGTCCACCTGTGTCGTGATCTCAACAATGCAAGCCAATTTAGAAATGAGGCATTCAATGACACTAACTACGAGCCCAATTCCTCAAGAATCCCGTGATTCAAGGGAAGTTCTTTATGCAGTGAGTCATCACCATCTATAAATAAGACTAAAATATATTGGCAAGTAAGTGAATCCTAGCAAAAAAAAAGGCCTTTACTCTTATTTCGACCTGTACTGTCACTCGTTGTCTTTTAAGGCCGCCTCTACAATTTAAAAAAAATTCGTGTGATTATTTGTGTATGATATTTTGTGTACAAACAACCACTTCGACGGAAGGCTAAACTTGTTAAAAACTTCTTCTAAAACCATTTTTTTTTCTCGAATCAAATTTTGTTCAAAAAAAATTTAAAAACTACATTTTATGAATCATAGCAAAAAAAAATCTTTACTCTTATTTCGACGTACATTGACTTGAGCAACGTAACGAAGTACTCATTTCTTATCTTGCAATTTCCTCTACACTTCAAGATGGATTCGCGTGATCCTTTGTAAAAGAGATTTCGTGCACAAACAAAAGTTTCAATAAAAAAAACTAGACAGTTAAAAATTTATTCTAAAAGCACTCTTTTAATTTCTGAAACCAAATTTTATGGCAAAAAAATTTTGAAAAGAACTTTTAACCACACCCTACCGCTTTTGAAACAAGCACTTTTAGTGATCCAACATTGAAAAATACACACTTATGGGATCATATGTATGTATGTTGGGTAAAGAGAAGCAGTTACAAAACGTACATATAGAGATTTATGCATGAACCACACCTGTCCCTTGTAAACGATATACATGAAATTAGTTCCCCTCATTCATGGGGTGATGAAGCAGGAAGCGCATGAGCCAAAAACCTGAATTACGCCATCCAAATAACTGACAAACTTTTCCGTTATAAACTTTTTACCCTAATCACTGCCGTAAATCCACAAATTCCTCCATTATTTTAACCCCAACAAAACAAATTTCCTTTCTCTAGTAGTTGCCTATAAATACTCACACATAATATCAACATTATTCCCCAAACACCCTCATTGCCTTGCCCCTCCCCTGATCTCCACAAAACTTCCTAATGAGAAAATTTGAAGGTTTGAAGAACATGATCACCCAGCGGCGTCGTTTCGGCGCTGCTGCCTCTACTCTTGTTCTCGTTCTCGTGCTCATGAAGTGTTCCGAAGAGATGGTTTCGGCAGAGTATCGCTATCGGTATGGGGTTTCGTCGGTCTTCGTGTTTGGGGACTCTCTGGTGGATGTTGGCAACAATAATTTTCTTCACTCGGCTGCCAGAGCCAATTTCTACCCTTATGGGGTTGATTATCATGCTGGTCCTACTGGCAGATTCTCCAATGGCCAAACTGTTATCGATATGTTTGGTATATATATATATATATATATATATTCAACTACGTCTCGATAATTCTATCAATATTTTCATAAATAATATTATAATGAAATGAAATTGTTGATGGGTGGCAGTGGACATGCTTCGAATTCCCAATGCTCCGGAATTTGCGAATCCAGACACTACCGGAGACAAAATACTTCATGGGGTCAACTACGCTTCCGCGGCTGCTGGCATCCTCGACGAGACCGGCAGACACTACGTAAGTATTCTATTCAAAAGTCTGTGTTTTCTAAAACTGTAACTTTACGAGTTGTGTATGAAAAAAAAGGATTAAATCGATGCAAATGAAAGTTCATGGACTTTTAACAAGTTTTCCATGATTAGAACTACTAAACTTTTTTAAAGAATTTAAAAAGTTTGAGACTAAATCATTTTAAATTTAAAAGTATATTAGCTAAATTGTTTCAAATTAAAATTCAGAACTAAATCATAAATTCAAGTACAGGTAATAAAATGTGAATAACAAATTCGTCCATATATTTTGATTTGGTTCATTTTGGTAGCTATATTTTAAAAACATTCACTTTGGTATTTGTATTTTTAATTTTTGTGCATAGTAGTTTTTAACACAAATTTTATATACAATGAAATTTTTTTAATACATTTATGACTACATTCCAAAAAATTGAGTGGATAAAATATCATGCTAAGATTATGATCAAAATGAACTTGTTCAATTCTCAAAAGTATAGAAACTAAAATAAACATAAAAAGAGACTAATAATTAAAATAAACAAAAAAAATACACGAACTAAAATGAATATTTTAAAAATAAAAGAACCAAAAGTAAAAAATACACGTATCAAAATAATATTTAAATATAAATTTAATTTTGGTCAAAGTCCTCTTGAGAACAGTGTTGCTAATTTTAAAAATTGTGTAGAACACGATTATTCTTACCCATTTAAAAAAAAAAGTTATAAAAAACTATCTTATTATTTTTAATATAGGTAACATGACAAATAATATATATATATATTGATTACTACAAGTAAATCTTAAAATGACAGAGTTATAACATAATCCCAATTAAACACAAAATTAAAATTTCACAAACCAACGCATTTTTTAGTACAAAGAACTAATACAATTGAAGTGGCAATCGGCTGAAAAACTAATATGTTGTTGTGTGTGAGCGTAGGGGGAGAGGTACAGCCTGAGCCAGCAAGTGGTGAACTTCGAAAACACTGTGAGCGACTTAAGGCGAACGATGAGCAGTGGGAATCTCACAAATTATCTATGCAAATCCATAGCCTTTTTGGCGTTTGGAAGCAACGATTACATCAACAACTACCTCATGCCCACTCTATACAATTCCAGGCTCAGATACACCGCTCCTCAGTTCGCCAATCTCCTCCTCAACCACTACGCTCGCCAGCTTCTCGTGAGCCACATCTTCTGATTCACAATCCAAAACAAACCCACTTCCCAAAATTTAATCTTTAATTGATCGTGTTCTTAATCAGGCTCTGCAAAGCATGGGGTTGAGAAAGTTCGTGGTCGCCGGAGTGGGGCCGCTGGGCTGCATCCCGAACCAGAGGGCCACTGGGCTCGGCCTTCCCGGCCGGTGCGTCGACAATGTGAACCAGATGCTCGGAGATTTCAATGAAGGGCTGAGATCCCTTGTGGTTCAGCTCAACACCCAGAACCCTGACTCCACCTTCGTCTACACCAACGTCTATGGCATTTTCGGCGACATCTTGAACAACCCTGATACCTACGGTGAGACCATTTTTGGATTTTATGTTCAGCAGAAGATCAAATGGGGGGCAACTGGTTTTAATGAGTGTGAAATGCAGGGTTTCGAGTGGTGGACACAGCGTGCTGTGGAGTGGGGCAGAACAGAGGAGTCATAACGTGTCTCCCGCTGCAATTTCCATGCCTGAACCGCAACGAGCACGTGTTTTGGGATGCCTTCCACCCAACGGAGGCTGCCTCCGCCGTGCTCGCCGGCAGAGCTTTCCGAGGCCCGCCCTCCGATTCCTACCCCATCAATATCCAACAGTTGGCGCTCATCTAGCCCGCCCACAACTTTCAATCCACCAACCGTCTCTCAATTCTGTACTCTGTACTATGTTTCTATTAATATACTGTCTCTGCGTGTTCGTGTGTTTGTGGTTTCTCAAGTGAAGAAACAAAATGTATGAATATGAATATGACTCACTCTTCGCTCTTCTCTTCTTCTTCGTGAAGTGTTGGATTGTATCTTCCAGCGTTTTATATTTGGAAGGAACCTGGTGGCCAGGTAGCTGCACAGTAAACATGAAGATATTTTGAAAACAAACAAAAGCGTATTAATCTAAACATTAATAGAATTGTAATTTGATAAAAGAATCTATTGGGAGTGGGAACAAAATCTCAAGTCATGTGGTTGTGGATCAAATTGAGAAACCACTGTGCTGAGCCAGTCACAGCCAAACAAGTTGACTAGGAAGTCTTCGATCCTAACGTCAATGGAAGAGCAATTGAAAAAGACAGCCGTGAAATGAGCATTTAAATCTCTCTGCAAGACGGCCAATTGGAGATGGGACAAGTAGGACCAATTTCAAGTAATTGTGGGCGAAACCCAAACCCACCATCGTCATCTTCAAAACCATCTTCTTTATTTGTCAAAATCGATAATGAATGCCAGACTTTTCGTCGAGGCAGCAGCAGAACAGTACTGGTGATTAAACCTCTATATAGACAATATTGGATCTGATTCTTATCCATAGACCTCTCCCTCTTCCTTTGCGCCATTTCCATAGATATCAATATGGGCGAAGAAAGTTTTCAACAGCAAAGAAGCTATTGGTGGAGATGGAGCAAACAAGATTTCTTACCAGAAGAATCCTTCCAGAGCTGGAGCAACTACGGCACTGCCCTGTCACAGACATGGTTTCGATTCATGGACCGTCTCCAGAGTAGATCATTCGACGAAAATGAGATTGGGGAGCTGAAGAAACGAAGTGAGAATGAAATGAAACGTTGCCTCACATGGTGGGATCTCACCTGGTTCGGATTTGGCGCTGTAATTGGCGCTGGAATCTTCGTCCTCACAGGCCAAGAAGCTAACAAACATGCTGGACCAGCCATTGTTCTTTCCTATGTTGCTTCTGGCATTTCAGCAATGCTCTCTGTTTTCTGCTACACAGAGTTCGCAGTAGAAATCCCAGTTGCAGGGGGCTCTTTTGCATACCTGAGAATTGAATTGGGGGACTTTGCAGCTTTCATTACTGCTGGTAACATTCTCCTCGAGAGCATCGTCGGCACTGCCGCTGTCTCCCGAGCGTGGACTTCTTACTTTACCTCACTTCTGGACCGACCCAGCGATTCGTTGCGCATCCACACAAATCTCAAAGAGGGATTCAATCTTCTCGACCCCATTGCCGTAGCGGTCCTGGCGATTGCTGCAACAATGGCAATGATCAGCACGAGGAAGACTTCATACCTGAATTGGATTGCTTCTGCAGTCAATACAGTGGTGATTCTGTTTGTCATAATCGCAGGATTCATACACGCAGACAAATCAAATCTGACTCCCTTTGTGCCTTTTGGGGCTAAAGGCGTCTTCCAAGCTGCTGCAATTGTTTACTTTGCTTATGGAGGTTTTGATAACATTGCCACCATGGCTGAGGAAACTAAAAATCCATCGAAAGACATACCTTTGGGATTGTTGGGATCGATGTCGATAATCACTGTGATATACTGCTTGATGGCACTGTCGCTGAGTATGATGCAGAAGTATACTGACATAGACCCAGGTGCAGCCTACTCTGTTGCCTTCGAGAGGGTTGGAATGAAATGGGCCAAGTATTTGGTGGCTCTTGGTGCTCTAAAGGGAATGACCACTGTTCTTCTGGTCGGGGCGCTTGGGCAAGCTCGGTATACAACTCATATTGCACGAGCCCACATGATTCCTCCTTGGTTTGCTCTTGTCCATCCCAAGACTGGAACTCCCATAAATGCTACACTCTTGATTGCCATATCGAGTGGCTGCATTGCCTTCTTCTCTAGCTTGGACGTTCTGGCGAGCTTGTTGTCGGTCAGCACACTATTTGTCTTCATGATGATGGCGGTGGCTCTTCTGGTTAGGAGATACTATGCAAAAGGGGTCACTCCACGGTTAAACCAGTTGAAGCTTTTCATTTTCCTGTTAACCATCATTGCTTCCTCCATAGGAACTGCTGCATACTGGGGGCTTTATCCGAATGGTTGGATAGGATATGCCGTGACCGTCCCGATATGGTTCCTGGGGACTCTGGGGATCTCATTGCTTCTGCCAATGCAAAGAAAACCGAAAGTTTGGGGGGTGCCACTGGTGCCGTGGCTGCCGAGTTTGTCGATCGCAATGAACATCTTTCTCATGGGATCACTGGGTCCGGAGGCTTTTGAAAGATTCGGAATCTGCACACTAGTGATGCTTATCTACTATGTTTTCTTTGGTCTTCATGCAACTTATGATATGGCTCATCAACAAGACAAATTGATTACACAACAGCAGGCTAAAGAAGAAACCAAGCCCAGTGCGGGTCCTTAGATTTAGACGTTGTTTAAGAATAATGTGCAATTCAGTTTCAAGGCAATCAAATTATCACATTTGGACCTGCTCATATTTGCAGTCTTGTAGAATTTCTTATGAAACAAAACTCTAGTGAAGAATTACATGCATACATATCCCGTTTGATCTTGAACATGGTAATGAATTCTAGAAACTGGTTCTTCAAAATAGAAATTTATCATTCTATTAATACATATCAGTTTTCCCAATAGCGTCACATGCTGATTTGTTTCACAATATATCTACTGCTACCAAGGAGCTCAATTATGAACTAGATAAAATCAAAGTAAATATTAGCTGCAAGTAATAGAAGTCATCACAACTATGAGGAACCTGGTCTATAACCTAAAACTTAGGTAAGAAGAAACAACAAAATAATAAAGCCGTAGAAGGAACAATTCCACAGTCATTGTCTCTACTTATTGCGCTTGGCTGCACGCCTGCCTTGGCCCTTCTTAGGCGGCCCCTTACCACGCCGCTTCAGCATTTCAAGCTTGGACAAGCGCCTAGCAAAGTGGATGCCAGATATAATCAGGATATTGAGAAGAGTTTATTGACCAATAAGTTGCAAATACGAGGCAGAAAGTACACCAAAACAATTGAATAACAATATATAAAATCAATCACCAAGCTTTCCAAGTTTATGTAATTGATTAGCCACTTAAAAGTAAAAAACCCAGATAAGACGTTGCCCTCATTTTAGCAGGTGAGAAACATTTGAAACTCTGTCACTAAACCCCGACGGAACTCTCATGATGATTCCCTTTTCCAAATTACATAAAGATTCAGATCTTAATTAACAAAAGCATGCATTGTTTGTAACTTCATTTTCACAAGTAACATGTATACTCCAAGTTCCCACATGAAGGTGATCTTGTTAAAATGTTGATTTCATCATATTTTTTTTTCAACTTGCAAATTATGTCCTTGCAGCTCGTATACAAATATCACTCCTCCAATTTAAGCTGCATGCAAATATTATCCTCAATAAGTATCCTTTTAATTCAGTTTAACAGAAAAAATATATATATTTGCACAAATCAACCCCTTGTGTATAGGGTTAGCTTTTGCAATTTACCCCCCATTTTTAATACTAAAATCTTCACATGCAGCCTTTACACAAACCACCCCTTCTCCTAATAATACCACTTGATAGTTAATATATTCACTGGGAAAATTCATATGAGAGAGAGGGTACTCTTGTTCTTGACGAGCCATAACGAGAGGATCGTCCTTCTTGATGTCGTATGGATACCACTGAGATACTTTATCGCCAATGAGTTTTTTACGCAAAAGCTTGTGGGTTGATCGTTGACCTGTTGGGTTAAGTACATGACCAAATATCCTTGCCCTTGCCTCTGTCACTCCCATATTGACTGCTGTAGCAATAATACTCTTCAGGCTATTAGTAGCCATCCTCTATTCCGGTCTTCCCTATGTACTTTACCAAGGGAAATATTCAGAAGGTTTTTATTTCAAAATAAAATGAAGCAAAAACATTATTTATGCATTAGGCTTCAACAAGTGAAGTCTGTAAAGAACTTGCAGGAAAGGGATGCAATAAATAAAAGAAACCAAAGTGTTATTTCCTGATCACTGAACTTGCAAACACGCAATTAGTACTTATCCAACACCAAAGCTACTGAAACTTCTCATTGCACAAAGATTATGAAGAATGCAAATGAGCCTTCTGTCCAACCTTTAAATAGCAAGTTTCAGTAGCAGTGTCAATATATTAATGGGAGTATATAGTGTCCATTGTCCACCATACAGTGATATTATTGGTTCCCAATTCCTAATACCAAACAACTACTGAGTAAACAAAATCAATGAAGGGTCATACAACAAATTGAACTTGATAATAAAAATTCTAAGTTCATGAACCAAATACAGCATCACATTACAGTGCATCGGCATCCATGTCAAAACAAGGTCATCTTTCTATTGCTGTATACCACACAGGAGTATGATAATAAATTGTCTTGTATTATTAAATAATAATTGGATTAGAACAAAAATTGAAGCCAAAGTGTATCATTTTATCAATAAGAACTTGGAGAACAATCAAATTAATTGTCCCCACCCCCATAAACCTGTTCTTTGGAGAATAATTCTAGAAATTATAATTGACTAATCATAATTATCCCATGCCTTGGTTTTAAGAAAAAGTGAATCCATCAAAATTTACTGAAACCCATTGGCTTAAGCTTTTAGATTCAATGGAAGTTTAACAAATACCCAAGCTGAGGCACGCACACACAGGGAGAAAGAACGCCAAATACCTGATTCGATCCGTGGTGAGTGGTTAGGTTGGGCAGGTTTTGACAAGTTCACAGCTTAGTCGAGAAGCAGAGTTCGCTGATGACAATGCCGAACCCCAAGTTCATCATCCAATCCTTAAGTGCGCTGGGTTAAACTTTCGGGACCCCTATTCCAGAAATTGTTTAGAAAATATTATACAAACAGAATGTCTGGCGAATACATAATTCGACAGCATATTAATTGAAAAGATACTCCCGAAAACTAGAGAAAAGTGTACTTTCACAATGACACGCTACAGAGGTCGCTGATCTTTCAACCACCAAAAAACACCTCCGAGAGTCTCACCATCACCCTCTTCCCCCAACCCTTAACCCACCCAACACTAAGAACCCCTCCCCGAAATGAAAAACCCAAAATCAAGGCAAGAAATTGACATACCAGTGAAGAAATAGAGAACGAGAGTACTCAGCCCTCATTTTTTAGAATACAAATCAAGCCAATAAATAATAAACAAAAACAAATTTAGAAACATCCCCGGCTTCAGCCAAGATGAACGTGGAAAATTACCCACGGGTCGGAGATCGTCGGATCTGGGTTCTCGCCGTCGCGTTCCACCGTCGCCGTCGGGGTTACACGCCGTCAGTTCCACGATGGAGTTGACAAAAAGAATATGATTTGAGTGATATGGTGGCTGGCTTTTTTTAGAGATAGAAGGAGTTCAGAGAAAAAAAGGGCTAGGGCAAAGCTAACTGAGGAGAGAGAGTAATATTAAAATAAATTTTAGCAAAAAATAATACCAATTTTTTCTTCTTCCACCGTGAGTTTAACGTGGGATGAACCCTCCTTTGTAAAATAATCAATTTAAAGTTTCAAATTAACTAAAAATATATTTTCAAAAAAAAAAAAAAGAAGAAGAAGGAGAAGAAAGACAAAAACTAAAAATCTAACTTTTGAACCAAAACCATTTGAAATTCGATTTTAAAATTTTAACAAAATTATAAATGTGATAAAACTCAACTGAAAATCCATTCAAATTCCAAATACTCAAAATCTCTCTCTTTTCTAAAACTATTTTCGGTATATTTCATATTTGAAAAACTCATAGTTTTAACCGAAATACAAGTCAATTTTCAAGTAGTCAAATTCCATTATTTGTAAAAAAATTAACTTCCTTCTTTTTTTTCTTTTTTCTTTTTTTTTTAAGAATAATTAAAAAATAATAATCCTGTGATGACTTGTAAGATCATTAACTTGTTCCCACCGATACTACAAAATAATAATCCTATAACTAATCACTGAAATTTAAGTAGCTACATGCAGCCACCAATGATATCAGTAGAAGATTTCAAAATTTGAAGAGTATCCGCTCTTGATAAACATCCCATGCCTTGATAAAACTCCATTATTAGCCATAAAAACAAATGGGAACTTCATTTACTTCCATTAGAATCATATAGTTAGCTTAAGGAAGAAGATAATATGTACTTGATTGAGGCTTCTTTGTTTCAAACAGCAGCACAGTTAGATATTAGCATCTTCAAATAAAATATCTCAAGAACTCGTCATGGTTTTCAAAATCGGTTCGAGTCTTAGCTGTTAGCAATCACCGCTCGGTCGACAAAATTATCTTCCTTGTTCGATAACCGACCTGCTATTGTTATTTTCTTCATTTTGATCAGCGCTTGGTTGAATTACTCGAGAGTTTTTCCCCCCTATAAAAGAGGTAGACAAAAGAAAGTTTTCATTAACCATACCATTGAAGTAGTATTCTTCAGGAATGCCAGCTATCTTGAAAACTGATAAGAATGAATCCAGGTGAATACGTGAATTACCAGAGAACTCCATCATATCCCAAGGATTCTGCAGTTCCCCAAGTTAGATGCTAAAATCACACACTACAAAGACAAGATTCATGTAAATGATAACAGATTAGGAAATCAATATTTCGTTCCAAATGAAATTAGTTTTTCTTTTTAAGAGAACACAATCTTCTTCTACACCAGCTGGGAAGTAAATTGCAACATTACCTCAAATATATCGGGGAAGTTCAGTTGTGCTTGAAAAGAACGTAACGATATATATTTTCTTAGTTCAGTTCGGCTATTTTAAATGTGATCAACTTAGTTAAGCTATGCTCAAATTGGTAAACCATAAATATATATCAGATTATTTGGGGTCTTAGTTAAATCCCGAATCCAAAATGAAAACTCTAAACAAAGAAAAAAATCCCGTGTACATAGAATTGGTAGCTGCATTTAGCCTGGGGGAGAGAGTATCCAGTATCCAGTTCTGTTGCCTGGGCCACTTAACCACAATTACATTACATTATGGCCTCAATTTCAGTAACTGTTTCTCCCAGTTTAGAGGATGTGGTCTGAACTTGAAGTTCAAGCCTTCTACTGCTCTGAGGACAGAGGAGTGAAGACTATAGGTAGCATTACTGCTCTGGTCTGAACTTTCCTCTCCCTGCAAATGGAAGACACCAATCATCACCAAGATTTCTCTTCCTTCTACAAGAAGGGAATCTGAAAGTACAATATTTTTAACTCTTGGAATAATAACATGAGATGGTGAAAAGAAACTGAGATCTGCAAGCATCTTGTTCATTTTTACGGGTCAGTTCTCCCCCATGTACCATGTAGGATGGATATCTGTTTTCTTTTGTTATTGTAAAGGTACTGGCTGTTTAAACTTTCCATTATGTTGATACAGAGATTACACTTTGAATGTGGTAGCGATCTGAACAGAAAAAACAAGTATAGATCAGTTGTACCATGCATGTCATAATAAAAACTAATGCACTAGTTCAGGTAGATAGACAAGCAGGAAGAAGAATGATGTGGTTTAGAAGCTTGGCCTTTAATATTTTTGCTTTTAGTTTGATCATATCAAGGACAGAGAGCTAGATCAAGCAATGTTCATTCTATGGCAAGATTGGGAGTACAGAAACAGAGTAGTTTTTTATGAGAAAAATCGCAACAAGCGATCTTATCATGCAGATTAAGAGACGATTACAAGATTTCTGGCATCATGACACTTTCTCAGCAGGGGAGCAAAGTTTCATACAACACAAAGAGCACTGGTCACCCCCCTCCCTCTTCACACCAGGAAGCTAAATTCGGATGCTACATGGTTTGATGAATTAATTATGGCGGGCTCGGCTGGGTAGGCAGAAACTGGAGAGGCGAATTTATTTTGGCCGGCAAAACCTACGTGCGTGATAAGAGAAATATCAAACAGATGGAAGCCATGGCAATTTTGGAAGGGTTAAAGCACTTACAAAATATGGAGTCTTACCCAATTCTTCTTGAAACAGATTCTCTGGAAGTGGAGGCTTTTAACGGGCGTAGACATGGACATCACAGAAATTCGTTGAATCGTCGAAGAAATTCACACTTTTGTGGACATTAACAGAGTTCAATCAATCACCAAAATCGGAAGAGAAGCAAACCGGTTAGCTCATCAAATTGCCTGAAGCGTGACTGAGGCGGAAGAAAAGAGGGTCTGAGAGTCTTGTATCCCAGAGTGGTTTGGTCCTTTGGATAGAAGCGAGACCTGTTGCGTTTTTTTGATGTTTTGTTTCTTTTTGTCAAAAAAAAAAAAAAAAAGCTTTTAGTTTAACTTGTTTAAATACTAATCCTTTTGTTTGGGATTATTTAGTGTGATCTAGCTCTTGAAATTAAGTTGAATGATTACACAACAGAACAAAGAGAAGTAAACAGAATCAAATCAGATCATTGATACTAAGTTTCAAAAATTCTACGCCATTAAGTAGAATGCAGGAATGGACTAAAATATCATTGCAGTATACTATTCATATATCCAGGAATAAAGTTGCTGAATACTTATAAATCCAGAAGAAGCTTCATATGATCTACAAATTGCTTGACTCAATCATCCAATTCATTCTCAATATGATCAAAATTTGAGGCAAAGATAAATTAATTGTCACAGAGACAACGGCTTACCAGCTCTTCTCTACTCTATCCAATTGTTAATGATACGATTCAACAACTCTGACACCTTTCTCAGATGATTGCTCAAATTCTGGTCTTCAACGCGATCCAAAATCTCGTTGAACTCCATCGCTTCGCCAATCATCGCTTCTCTTAGCAAAGACCTAAAAACCCAATTCCTCAGATTGCTATCAGGAACCAAATTCGAACCAATCATATTCCTGAGGACCTTCAAAGCATCGAGAACCATACCGTGCCTACAAAGTCCCGCAATTAGGGTTGCATAAACCTTCTCGTCCGGGTTACATGGCGACCCCGGTCTTCCCATCCAGTGGAAAATCTTCAAGGCCTCCCTGAATTTCCGTCGCTTACAATAAGAGTGAATGAGCATGGTAATAATAGGGCTTGAATAGAGATTGGCATTCCGGTGGTGCTTGAGGCGGGTGAGGAGGGACATTGCGTGGGTAAAATCGGACTGGGAAGCAAGGGAATGGGCAAGAATTGAAAGGGGAAGAGATTGAAGTGAAGGATTTGTGAGGAGAGCTGCGTCGAGAAGTGTAATTGCAGTAGAGTGGTGGCTGTGGAGACAGAGACGAGGAAGGAGAAGGTTGATCTTTGTAAGCTCGTCTTGGGTCAGAGTCGTATTTGTTTTGCTGGCTACAGACGCAGATTCAGAATCGGAAATCGAGGAAGAAGAATAAAATGGAGAATCTATGGCGGGAATTTGATTCTGGATGAACTGTGGTGGAAGTTGAAGACGCTGCAGCGGAAGCCGTTGCCTTATTGTCTTCATTTCTTCTCTGAATGTCGTTTGCTCCGGCAGGTAAAATTTAGGGTTATTCAGTCCTACATGCGACCAATTTCTGCAAATTCTCAATGTTCGTCTGCCCAATTTTATTTATTGTCATATTTTATACGATTCGGCCAATTTTACTTAATTCTTTGAACAAATTATTGATTTCGTTTAATTTTTTTCAAATATTACATTTTATATATGAAATAGGAACTCCAACCTACAGGCTACAACCCAAACCTAAAGTAAGCTTTTACCGCTCTGCTTAAGCTTAAAGTTTAAAATGCTAATCCAACTAAAAATATTGAAAATTCAAATTCTCTATTTATTCTGTAATTAACTTCAGTAACTCACTCCAAAATGGAGTAAAAAATAGAGAAAAAATGAGTTAATCTTTTTATTATAAGACATAACAATTTAAAGTGAAGTTTAACACCGTATCATTGACATCAAATTCAAAATTTTATGACAAATCGAACGGTGACATATATCTCCAATCAAGAAATTATGAGTTTGAATCCTCTCTCCGATACATTGTACTAAAAAAAATAAATTCAAAAAAAATAAATTCAAAATTTTATAACTATATGGATAAAATTAAAACCAAACTCAAAGCCATAGATACTACAAAGTCTTATAAAGTCAAATTCAAATCATAAAGATTGCGCGAAATTGAACTAAAGGAAAACTCAACATCAATATAAAGGTCATTAATTAATTCTTCAAGTAGGTGATTGCAAAACCAGAGAATCTCTGCAATAACAGACGAGTGCAGTCCTTAAGAAGAAACAGAATTCATCAATGGAGCAAATTAACCAACAACAAAAAGAATGTTGAAGAACGATATATAGATCGGCGCCAGCAATGGAAATCACAAAGTATAAAGAGAAAGAAACAGAAAAATCAACGAGGATTTCTACAGCTGCAATTGGTTCGAATCTCGCCTTCGAAAAGATCGGTAAGAACCTGAACATTTCCAAGCTTGGCCATGGACACAGCAAACTGATGGCGGAAGATGTCGGGTTGGTAGGCCAACGCTTTGACGATGGGAGCAGTCCTTGGATCGGTGTACAGAGCCGAATCGGTCGACAAAAGCCCCATTTTCTTAGGGAGATTAGAGTAGTAGGCGCTGTCGAATTTCTTAGGCGTTGTGGCGTCAAGATCCACGTAATCCGACGCCCATCGACACTTTCTTCTCAAGAAATTCAAGTATTTTGGGCTCAGCGATGGGTCCGCCTTCCCCGTCGCGCTGTAATTGTAAAGCCTGCTCTGTATCGCGCCGCATGTTGCCCTTCCGATGGTGTGTGCCCCTGAGCAATCATCAATTCAATTTCAAACCCTAAAATTAAATTCAGATTCACAATTGGAGAGAAGAAAAGAAAGGTTTGAAATTAAATTGTTGTTGTGGTACCTGAAAGAACGACCAAATCTACGAGATTCAAGCCGAGGGATTGGTACTGTTGAATGAGAGAAGTGATGTCTTCGATTCCGATGGGAACTAATTTGGTTTCTTCGGCAATGGAATCGACTCCGTCTCTTCTTCCATAAGGGACCATCCAATATGGGCCGCCCACCAGCACGGTGGCCTCTCTGGCGGCGGCGGTCAGAATATCGGCGCAAGAAACTGTTTTAGGGCACTTTTTTTCTAACTCCGCTTTGATATCGTCGATTACTTCGAATCCCCTCAGCGTCTTGCTCGCCGGAGCCCTCCTCTCGCTTCCCTCGTAATCAAGAAGAATGGAGCCGTCGCAACCCTGCACCACCCGCGTCGACGGCGCGCCATGTCAGCGATAATTTCGCGAACTAATTGAGAATGATGACGCAGGAAAAAAAAACATATATATATATTTTTTGCTTAATCTTATAAATTTTAATTTCCTCCCTGATGTACTATTTGATTTCTTTCAATTAAGTTCTTACGGTCACGAGATATTTTGCTTATCTTTTGAGAAATATTAAAAGAACTCGCAACATATAAGTTGCGTTTAATAAATAATGAGTTAATGAGATAATTTGTAAATTTAAGGATCTATGTACTCCAAATTAAAGTTTAAAATCTCTATCCTACACAAAATTAAAAATTCATTAGCTTATTTAATATTTTCTAAAATTTAAAAATATATTAGACATTCAAAGATTTAATTATTAGATACAAATTAAACCAAACTGGTAATTTAAATTAATTTTTGTGAGATATATTAGTATAATGACATTCTAATGAAACAATTCTTTGTAACATGTAATGAAAGTAAGTTTTTTCAAAATTATGAAAATCATCATTTTATTATTTGATTTTAACACTGAGAGAATAAAATTTTAATTAAAAAGTAGAAGAAAATTCATTCAATATCATAAATGCATAAGAAACAACATCTCAATCCAATATAGTAACTCAAATTTTTTTATATATATTTTAAATTACATTTGAGTTTAGTTTTAATTAGTATTTTCTTTATAAAATTTTAACCCTTACATTAAATATATATTTTTTGAATAACACACATATCGGAGTTAGATTGAATTCATAATCTTCTAGTTAGAAATAAGTGTTTCAGTCTATACTCAGATGGGTAAATGCACAAAAAAGAATAATACATAGGTATGAAATTGAAAATTTAAAAAATAATTAGCACTATAAAACCAAATTGAAGAGCAAAAAGTAACGGAAGAGTTACCCTAACGACGCAGTCGTGGAAGTGGAGCCTCATGAGGCTGGCGGCGATGGTGTTATCTTGATCAAACCACTGTTTGAGTTTCCGGTGAATGATGGCGTCGACGTCGGGACATCTTTTCTGGTAGAAACCATACGAAAGAAAATCATCGAAAGGTGAGAACTCCTGCAACTGCGGAACCTCTAGGCTCGAATATTCTTCGCCGTCGTCCTCGAAATCTTCGTAGGCCGCCACGGCGGAGGTGAGAATGAGAATGAGGAAAAGAAGGGGGAAGAACACAACCAGTTTCATATTTTCCTTTTTCTTTTTTTGTCGTCTCAGTGAAATTGCTGTGTCTCTTAAATATATATATATGATTTGGAGAGAGAGAGGAATATGATTGTGGAACTACGTGAGGCGCACCTCAATGTATCATTACAAGTGTGGAGAACTTGCTAGCATGTTCATTGCAATTTTTCTTCTAACGTCGTTGACAATTTTAATAGTTATATATATATATATATATATAATTGCAGAATTTATATATATTTTGTAATGTAATTAATGTAACCTCTTTCATTTCTCAAACTAGTGATGGTTTAATTGAAAATAAGATAACATTTAATTGATTTGAGGTTTATATTTGTGAAATAAAAAAACCATTTCCAATTTCCAATATCTCATTTAATAAGATCTCTCTGAATGGTTTATAGGAAAATATTTGCCAGAGGTTTGACAATTAAAAGAGAAAAATGTATTCTGTGTGAGGAGGCGAATATTTTTCGAATTTATATATGCATTCTATTGTTTTGTATCTAGGATGTTTGAGTTTGAGTATGAGTTTTTTTTTTTTTAATTTAATTTAAGATATCAAATTCATATTTGTGGTAGATTTGCCTGATTTTGCAAATGCTCATGTTAAAAAGAAAAATATTTAGTTGTTGGTTGTCTAACATTATCGTACTTCTGATTATCACTATCCTCAAAATATTAAAAAACATAAAAAGAATATATATCTCTTTCTACCTATCAAATGTTTAATGATGACAGGTAGAATACGTGAGTGTTGATTATAGTTAACACTTAAGTATTTGTCGATTAAAAATATCGAACTCACACTCCAAATGGCTCGTTCGACAAATTAATAATGGTAAAACGTGAGAAATCAAATTATCCCATAAAAATATTTTAGATGGATGTTTCCAATATGTTGAGAAATAAAAATATGATTAATTTTTAGAATAATCCAGTTTAAAAAATTACAAAGTGAGGTAGATTTCAAAGTAATAACCAAATAAATGTAAATTAAATAAAAAATATCAAAACTATTGATAAAATTAAAGTGTGGTGTTTGTCAAAGTATATGTCAATGCGCACTTTATTAGGGTAAGTGTTGATCAAAGTGTCTATAATACTCGATTTAGGGGCAATTTATATGGAGATTAATTACCTTTTTTCTTTTTTTTA
This sequence comes from Momordica charantia, assembly GCF_013281855.1. Classification (NCBI taxonomy): domain Eukaryota; kingdom Viridiplantae; phylum Streptophyta; class Magnoliopsida; order Cucurbitales; family Cucurbitaceae; genus Momordica; species Momordica charantia. The sequence continues at coordinate 20,898,381 of NW_028275161.1, forward strand.
AGCCTAACTGATTAATAATTTACAGAGTTACGCAAGGTACAGAGTAAATATTAATCTTGCTTAAAAGACATTTTATTGAAAAAAGTTAAACTTTGTTGAGACTTGTTTTCAACTTTTGTGTGATTATAGTAAAATATATAGGTGAATTTATTGGATCTAATGAAACTTGTTTCTTTGGTCAACAATATGTGTGATTTCTTGTTGAAAAGTCAACTCTCGGACATTTTCTCAGATTCTTTAATTTTTTTTCCTCCTAAAATTTATAAAAGTATGAAATCTAAAGTAAACATGAAGTTCTTTTTTACAAAATTAACTCATTTAAGTTGGTTTTACTGTTTTTTTTAATGAAATTGATGTCTTGTGGTTTACGATAGTAAATTTCTATACTAGAATTCGATATCATACCTGTGACTAACAAGAACTCGAACTAGAGATTTCAAAGTAGGTAGTACCTCAAGGTTATAACTGTTTGTCACTTTACATCATCTCTTAGAAGATGGTACATACTTGTTGTATAAAAGTGTTACTTTCAGAAAACTATTTTTAAAAACCATTGCAAAAAAAAAATGAAATTATTATTAGTGAGAGGATTTGAACTCAAGTTTATTTGCTTAAATATTATGGAAATTAGGTTTTTTAATATTCTTGTTCGCTTCACGATAATTACCATTTAATCGGAAAAAAAGGAAAATCGATATTAAAACAATTAATCAAAATAAGATACATTAACAACATTAACATATGAAAAGCGAGTATAATCCAACGGTAATTGACATATATCTCCACTTAAGTTCGATCGTTGTACGGAAAAAAACATCACCACCATTAGGAGAGTGGTTTGGATTATGATCCGCTGGCTTATACATCAAATTTAATAATTTCATCCTCCAAGTGTCGATGATTAAATGCATCTGCAAACTATTATTAATTTACAGTTTCTTGTCGAACTGTGTTTGGACAAGGCATCTTTTTTTTTAATGTCATAAATCTCTTAATTAACTTAATTAATTGTTTGGTTCAGCTACCTGCTTTGACCTCAACTCCCATATATAGCCCAAACAAACAAGTGATTCAGGTTTCCCTATTGCTTTGCTTATAACATACTATTAAGTAATTCCATCATTAATTTACTTTCATTAGCTTATTAAATGTGGTCCTTAAAGAGATAAGATTTGTAATCCTTGTTCTAAATTTAAATAACCTGCCTTGAAGTGACTTGCTAAAATGAGATGTGCCTTTAATTTATTGACTTTTCTTCTATATAATTATAGACCCATTGCCAGAAATTTCAAGCTTGAAACTATATTAAATGGACAGAATCAATTGATATTAAACACCTCCATATGGTTTATTTATGTTTCATTTTATTCTTCAATTACGTGGTACATAACATATGTATTCTTATTTAGAGAAAAAAAAAACCAGCTAGTGACACAATTTATTAATAAAAGGCAAAAAATTATAATGTTGTTTAAAAATTACTGTTAGAATATAATAATATGATTCAAAACCCATGAAGAAGGAGAATAACTCCTTGAAATCAAACTCTAAGGAGCAATGAAGGTGATTTTTCTTTTGTATTTTTTTAGTTCAACCATTGCGTGGACGATGAATCGTCAATATTTTGAGGATAGTAATAGGTGCCTTATCCATTTAGACTATGTTCGAACAACTAAACATGAATTAAAACAACAATTATAGACATCAATAGAATAATTACTTAGTGTTTATCCGTCATCATCCATATTTTACTGATCACCATTAAATTTTATATAAGTAGCTAGAAATAGAACGGTAGAAAAATAGATACAACTTTTCTATTTTTTATAGTTGTCAGCGGAATGATGAATAGTAATAAGTGAGCATTTATGTACTTTTCTTTCAATTATAGCCAAAACTATTTCTATTTTTTTTAAAGATGTGAATCAATGTGGATACTGCAAATATTCCTCAAGGACAGGACAATAGTTCAACTATTGAACCCAAGAAAATGAAGGAACCAAAGAAAAGGACACAATATTCTTATTCCCTTTGTAGCTTTCTCGTGAAGGAGAGATTTGCGAGAAATGACGAAAAATTGTGTCATACTTTACTTATAAAATTGCCATAATTCAAGTGTGTGCGCTACGAGAGATTTCTTTAAAATAAGATGAGAAAATGGTGTCCATTGTCCTCACAAACAGCTAATAATTGATGGATTAAATTGAAAAGACAAAACAATTAAAAAAATAAGTAAATTCGATTACTTTTCTTATTTGCCAAGACAATATTGAATTCATAACCACCCTTATCTACAGAGCACTGCATTTTTATATATTCAGCCTCTTGGTTTGGGTTTGGGAGTTTCTATAATCTAAATATCCTCTTTGATTAAGAGTCGTCCCATGGAGTTCTCCTTCGATTGTATACAAAATCAATGGCTACAATTGAAGGCTATGAGATGGAAATTTACCACTCATTATTCATTTACATAAAACAAACACAAATATGTGAAACCAATTACTATAAGTATCTTAATAGATTGAATTATATACTCATGTTAAAAACAATATTCAATATTTGTTACACTATATTTAGTATTTACTTTCTAATATTGTTCACCATTGGAACTTTACATGTATAAAGGAAGTTAGAAATCAAGTAGAAGAGATTTCAATAGTTCAAATTAGATGTTGTTTGATGCAAATTTTGACCGAGGCGACATGTCACCACATGAAGTTGAGGTAGAGTTTTGGATCTATTGAGTAGCTGACAACTCGCAATAGAACCTTGCATCAATGTGATGTTCGACCATAAAGCTTAACTTAATATTTCGTTCAAGCAAATGTCGAGCCAAATTTAGTAAAGTGTTAAAAATTTCATACTTTAGGAGGTGAGACTCTTTCTTTTATAAAAGATCAACGTCCGTAGTAAATCTCCTACGATAGAAGTGACATTCTATTAGCTATGAGCAGATCTACCATCAACAAAATCCTCTCAAATTGGAGTCGAGCTGAACTACCCCATCTCAAGCATACTCACGAAATATGTTATTATAGAGAGAGAATTTAAGCAATAAAATCAGCCATGGAAACTTGTATCGGGGACTTTATTCAAGTAGGTCAGAAAGAGAGGCAAGCGAAGGGATAAGTAAAACTGTGAAATAGCAAGGCAAAATTATCCCGAGTTGGTTTTTACGTACCCAAGATGACCATAATAGAGTAAAACAGTGGGAATAGCCAACCAAAATCAAAGCAGAAAAAGACACGAGGATTTGGTAGGGGTGGATCAAGCCAACAAAAGTGTTTAAAAAGACCTAATAAATATTGCATGGATATTCTCTCCTCTCTTTTTCATTGTGTTTTGAGAAATGTGGAATTGGTTTTGATTACGTGGGGGAAATAATCAAAACTATTGTGTGGGACTCCTTTGACTTTTACAAAAGCTGCTTATTTTCAAAGTACAAACTCTAAGCCAATTAACGTTTATATTATATATAATTGGAACTTCAACTGCTCGCTTTCTCTACAGAGTTGGTTTTCACTCATCTTTTAGCTAACACATCATGACAAGCAAACCCACCATCGCTCTCATATTGTCCCTCCCCCCAACTACTGTACTCCAATTTCATTTTCTGCACAAATTAAAGAATCCCATCTCACAAAAATATTTTGCCTTTTCCCTTTTTGGGGGTTTTTTCTTTTCTCACTTTTGTTTAATTTTATAATGTGGTTTTCTCTGACTCCCCCTTTTGACCTTGGGCATGCTCCATTTATTGTTTTGGAATTATGAAAGCAGAGAGAAGAAGTACTTATCTGATGCCTCTCTTGGAGTTGGAGAATCTGAAAGGAAGAAAAATTAATGGCACAGTAGGAATCCGGCAGTCATTTATGGCAGTTGGCTGAGGGGCAGATTGGTGGCGCTTCTTAATTTTTCTTCATTCAGCCTCTCCTCTGCAAATTTCCATCTTTTCGAAGCATGCAGCCATTATTATCTGCAGAGTTCGAGAAACCATAGCTCCTCTCCCATGCAATTCACCACGCGTCTTCTCCCATCCGTGAACCACTGCCCAATCCCATTTTACTTGACAGAGCTAAAATTCCACTCTTCTCATAATATATACTTCTGATCATTGTCTCTTGCAATTTCATTACTTGCATTTGCTGCACAATGGCTTGCTCTGCTCGGTTTTTACCATTTCTTCTTGTGCTCTGTTTCGTGTGCTTGGTTATTCCATCTGGGTTAGTTTTGTGCGAGGATAAGTTGGATGGTGGTTCGAGTTTGAGCGTGCTTTTGGAGATAAAGAAGTCATTTGTGGAGGACCCAGAAAAAGTTTTGGAGGATTGGTCGGAGAGCAACCCAAATTTCTGCACTTGGAGAGGGATTTCCTGTGGGTCTGACTCGGTGGATGGCTCGGTTCAAGTGCTGGGACTCAACCTTTCTGAGTCATCACTCGGTGGGTCCATATCGCCGGCACTCGGCAGCCTACGGAACCTGCTCCACCTTGATCTTTCCCGCAACGGCCTTATGGGTCCCATTCCAACAAACCTCTCTAAACTCTATTCGTTGGAATCTTTGCTTCTCTTCTCCAACCAACTCAGTGGACCGATTCCGACTCAGTTGGGCTCGCTGGCGAGTCTACGAGTCATGCGAATCGGTGACAACGCACTTACGGGTCCCATTCCCGCTTCCTTCGGAAATCTTGTGAATTTGGTTACTCTTGGTTTGGCCTCGTGTAGTCTCACCGGTTCGATACCCCCAGAACTCGGTAAACTCGGCCGAGTTGAGGAGTTGGTTCTGCAGCAAAATCAACTCGAGGGTCCGATTCCGGAAGACATCGGGAACTGCTCAAGCCTTGTCGTCTTCACTGCTGCTGCTACCAATCTCAATGGGTCAATACCAAAGCAATTGGGCCGCTTACAGAATCTCCAAATTCTAAACCTTGCCAATAATACTCTCTCCGGCGAGATTCCGGTGGAACTTGGGGAACTCAGTGAACTTGTTTATCTGAACCTAATGGGAAACCAACTCGAGGGTTCAATTCCAACTTCTCTTTCTGGATTGGGAAATCTCCAGAATCTGGACTTGTCTATGAACAAGCTCTCGGGGGGGATTCCAGAGGAAATGGGCAAAATGGGAAGCTTGGTGTTCTTGGTTCTATCGAACAATCATCTCTCTGGTGTCATTCCGAGAAACTTATGTTCCAATGCTTCCAGTTTAGAACACCTGATGCTATCTCAGATACAAATCTCCGGCGAGATTCCGGTGGAGTTGGTCCAATGCAGATCACTGGCGCAGATTGATTTGTCTAACAATAGATTAAACGGGTCGATTCCGGATGAATTATATGGGTTAAGTGGTTTGACTGATCTCCTCCTCCATAACAACAGTTTGGTGGGTTCAATTTTACCGTCGATAGCAAACTGCAGCAGTTTGAAGACTCTGGCTCTGTATCATAACAATCTACAGGGCAATCTTCCACGTGAGATTGGCATGCTTGGGGAACTTGAGATTCTATATCTATACGACAATCAATTATCTGGGAGAATTCCTTTCGAGTTGGGGAATTGTTCAAACTTGCAGATGATTGATTTCTTCGGGAATCGTTTCGGTGGGGAAATTCCGGTGAGCATTGGGAGACTGAGGGAATTGAATTTCCTTCATCTCAGGCAAAACGAACTGGTGGGTAAAATTCCCGCCACTTTGGGGAACTGTCATAAACTGACCATATTGGACTTGGCGGACAATCGCCTTTCTGGTGGGGTTCCTTCAACATTCGGTTTCCTCGGATCTCTGGAGCAGCTCATGCTTTACAACAACTCTCTTGAAGGTAATCTTCCTCGTTCGTTGATCAATTTAGCAAACCCTACGAGAATAAATCTATCCAAAAACAGATTGAATGGGAGCATTGCTCCATTGTGTGCCTCCCCTTTTCTGCTTTCTTTCGACCTCACTAACAATGCGTTTGAGAATGAAATTCCTCCCGAATTGGGAAACTCGTCCTCCCTTGAGAGGCTGAGATTAGGGAACAACCAGTTTTCCGGCCAAATTCCGCCGGCGTTGGGGAAGATTCGTGCACTGTCATTGTTGGATCTGTCTGGGAATTCTCTTACAGGGTCTATTCCGGTTGAGCTTTCGTTGTGCAGGAAACTGAGCCACCTTGATCTCAATAATAACCTTCTTTCTGGAAATATACCGATGTGGTTGGGTAGATTGCCTCAGTTGGGAGAGATTAAGCTCTCTTCCAATCAGTTCACTGGGCCTCTGCCTTCGGAGTTATTCAATTGTTCCAAACTGATTGTGCTCTCTCTTAATGGAAATCTACTTAATGGAACATTGCCTATGGAAATTGGTAACCTGGCATCACTTAACATCCTCCACCTTGAGGATAACCGGTTTTCGGGTCCAATCCCTTCGACAATTGGTAGGTTGAGCAAACTATTTGAGCTTCACATGTCGAAAAATGGTTTCAATGGGGAAATACCAGCTGAGATTTCCCAACTGCAGAATCTACAGAGCATATTAGACCTCAGTTACAATAATCTGACTGGTGAAATTCCAACCTCTATTACTTTGCTGTCCAAACTAGAAGCGCTTGATCTATCTCACAATGAACTTACTGGAGAAGTCCCTTCAGATATTAGTAAGATGAGCAGTTTGGGCAAGCTCGATCTTGCTTACAACAAGCTAGAAGGGAAATTGGACAAGGAATTCTCTCACTGGCCAGCTAATGTATTCCAAGGAAATCTCCAACTTTGTGGAGGCCCTCTTGCCCGCTGTGGTGATGCTTCTGCAAGAGGATCGGGTCTGAGTGAAGCAGCGGTGATAGCTATATCTGCAGTTTCAACTTTGGCAGGAATGGCGGTTCTAGTGCTTACAGTTGCCCTTCTCTATAAACACAAACAAGAAACTTTCAAGAGATGGAGTGAAGTCAACTGCATTTATTCATCTAGTTCTTCCCAAGCACAGAGAAGACTGCTTTTCCATAACCCTGTTGGAAATCTAGATTTCAAATGGGAAGAAATCATGGAGGCCACAAACAATTTAAGCGATGATTTCATTATCGGCTCAGGAGGATCTGGAACAATCTATCGAGCCGAATTGCACACCGGTGAAACTGTTGCAGTCAAGAATATATCGTGCAAAGATGATCTTTTATTAAACAGAAGTTTCGTAAGAGAGGTCAAGACACTTGGAAGGATAAAGCATAGGCATCTTGTGAAACTTCTGGGATATTGCATGAACAGAGGAGGAGGCTCAAATCTGTTGATTTATGAGTACATGGAGAATGGAAGTGTTTGGGACTGGTTGCACCAGCAACCAGTTAGTGGGAAGAAGAAAAAGAAGCTTGATTGGGAGGCAAGATTCAGGATTGCTGTTGGCTTGGCTCAGGGACTGGAATATCTTCACCATGACTGTTTGCCCAAAATTATCCATAGGGACATCAAGTCAAGCAACATCCTACTCGATTCCAATATGGAGGCACATCTGGGGGATTTTGGCCTAGCAAAAGCCCTCGTCGAGGACTACGACACCGACACAGAGTCAAAAACATGGTTCGCTGGTTCGTATGGCTACATAGCCCCAGGTATTTCACCGTCTTAACTCGTGCAGTGTTTGTTAGTTGATGAATGTGTGTGGGTGTGTGTGTAGTTATCCTAACAGATATTTGGTGCATATTTTTGTTTCCCAGAGTATGCTTATTCTCTTAAGGCAACAGAAAAGAGTGATGTTTACAGCATGGGAATTGTACTGATGGAGCTCGTAAGTGGAAAGATGCCTATAGATGAAGCTTTTGGGGTGGATATGGACATGGTAAGGTGGGTAGAGACACGCATTGAAATGCAGAGTATTGCTGATAGGGAGGAGTTGGTAGACCCGTGTTTGAAGCCGCTGTCGCTCGACGAAGAATCTGCAGCGTTCCAAGTCCTTGAAATAGCTCTACAATGCACGAAAACTGCCCCTCAAGAAAGGCCATCATCTCGTCAAGTTTGCGATCAGCTCCTGCACGTTTATAGTCATAGAACAGCAGATTATGAGAAGATGCAGACAGATCCATATTCTTGAGAAATATGTTTAATGATCAAGATCGGTCTGTTTTCAGAGCAATGACTTCTTTTATTATAAGAAACAAATTTATGATCTCCTTGGATGAAAGAAAATGTACTGATTTATCAGATAGGCTATATTAATATATTAAGAAGGTTTCACAAACCAAGGGTTATATTCTAGAATGCTCAGTTTGTCACCTTCTGGAAAAAGAGAGAGTGTGGTTTCATGAAGGTAGTAATTGGTGCTTAATCAAATGGTCTTGATGATTAAATCGATCTAACATTTAATTTGATACAAGCCATTTAAACTAGTTTTCATGATTCTGTGATAAAACAAATTTAGATCGTTTCTGGTTTTGGAGAAGATACCAGTTCATGAATTATCAGCTAAGTACCTAAAAACAGAGTTCAATGCTTAAGCACTGCTCTGAGCTTCTAGAAAGGCATTGAACTCCTCTCTTGCCTTGCGCAATCTAGGTGTGATGCAAGAAGCTGGTGAGGCTGGCCCTGAAGAAGGAGACGATGCAGAAAAGTGAACATGATGAGATGATTCATGCGATTTTCGGACTAATTTCGTCGAGCTGTTCTTGGTAACTACCTTCTGATCTTTATCGAAAACGAAAGCTGCACTGACCGGTGCATTTGCGTCTACGCTGCTTCTTATTAACTCCATAGGCAGATCGAAGAAAAGGTTCGTGGAGTCGTCGTCGCCAGTATCATTTGGCAGGACGGACGAAGCCCATGATCCGCATTCGAATTTCTCCAGAGAAACGGTTCTTGATATCACACTTTCAATTTCGGTCTTGGATATCATCACATTTCCAATCTCTGGTTCTTCTTCCTTTCTGATTGATCTGACCGCCTTCCCTTTGCTGAAGCCCGGCAAGAACAGGCAGAGAGCTCCACATTTAAATCCGTCATCCGTGGACTCTATTCCCTTTGCACTCTTTCGATCATCTTTGGTAGATTCAGTTCTGGAGAAACCATCACCGTAATTCTTGGTTTCTACAGAATTTGGTTTGTTCAGCCACAGATCCAAATCATCTGCTGGAGCACTGGCTCTGCCTTCGCCACACGACTTGCTTCTTCGAAATTGAGTCACCTCCTTCAAAACATTCTGTGGATCCAGCACCGACGGTTTGATCTTCGTCGAATTGGAGACTCTAAGCCGCGATTCTTGATTTTCAAGTTTCCCTCTCTTTTTCATTAATCCCGCGCCAAATTGGGGGGATGAATTGACCGAATTAGGTAGGCTATAGCTTAAGAACTTGGACTGCGTCGGAGGCAGCGGCGGCGGCAGATGAAGATCACCGGCGTCGGGAGAAGAAATGGCAGGAACGACGATCATGTCCTCTCTCGCCGTCGCCGATGACTCTCTCAATGATATCGGATCCACCGATATCTGCTTTTCCTTTTCCGCACATTCGCCGTTATCGTCAAAATATGTTAAACCTGCCGGAGCAGCACCGGGAACTGCAAGCGCCATCGAAATCGACGACTGCGAGGAGTAATTTCAGGTGAGTAGAATTGGAGATCAATCGTCATTTATAACAGAAAGAATAAAGAGACGATCTGCCCGCCATGATATCTACGAACGTGGGCAGCATTTACTTGGACAAATTTTGGTAGTGTCTTGCATGATCTTTCTCTCCATTTATCGACTATCAGGTGTTAAGAGTGTTGACCAGTGAAAGTTAATAATTTGATAAACATTTTGAGATTAAACAAATATATATTTCAATTAAATTTCTTTTTGAAAGAATATATTTCAATTAATTAATATACATCAAATCGATTGAAAATCGTAGATTAAACTTGAAAGATTAATATACTATTCATGTTGCGGGTTGCACGAGCACAATGACACAGCGAATGGTGAATGGTGATTTGATTTCACGGTGTGCTGGCCGGTCGCCATACACGTGTAAATCTTTAAGTATTTCCATTAGCATATAATTCTAATTAAACTATGATTTTGGTTTATGATAAATATATGATTTTTATTTTCGACAAGTAAAACAAAAGGGATGAAGTTGGATTGATGTGTGGTTTGGTTAAAAATCGCATTTAGTCCCTATACTTTCAGAAAAGTAACGATTTGGTTCTTGTACTTCTAAAAGTAACGATTTATTACTTTAAATTTGGTTACAATTTAGTACCTACTGTTAAAAGTTATGTTAAATTTAACGGAAGTATGACGTGGCTATTGTATGTGTACAAATGGTTCCATTCACTTCAAATTGGTTCAATCTTAGTCCGGGTTAGGGCTTAAACAAACAAAAATGAATCGTCATCTTCTTCCCTGCATTCTTGTATTCTTGTTACCCATTTGAAGGTGGGTGTGTCCGCCATTAGTGTTGTTCGAGTTCTCAAGCTCTTAAATCGTCGAGACCCTCGAAATCCCCCAACCAAATCACCACCGACATTGAGATCTTGCACATCATCTCTCCTCGCCATGGTCGAACTGAAGCAGAGGATCCCTCGGTTGGCTTTCTCGTCCAGAGTATAAGAAAAGGGCAATTGAGAGTAATTTGTGGGCTTCCTGATGTGACTGAGATTTTATAGTATATGAAATCGACGGGAATTGATGTGAGATCGACGCTGAAGAATGATCGGTGTTCCAAAATGTGAGTTTCACAGTGGAATTTACAGAGGCCAGGTTAGTGGCAACGTTGATGAAATCGGAACCGGCTTGAATTTTGAAGTAATGCTCTGCAATTGAAGAAAATTAAATCTTAAATTCACAAAAAAAAAAAGAACCCCAATCTCAAAAATCTCGTGGAAATGAAACAACAATAGTGAAATGGAACTTTCATTGTGATTTCAGGCTTCATCGGCTTACAAAAAACCTAAAATGAAAGCAAGAACATGGCAGCGACGAGGGAGAAACTTGCCAGAATCCTTTGCTTCAATTCGACCATGGCAAGGCGGGAGGAGAGGGAGGAGATGGAGTATCTCTATGTGGTGGCGATTAGTCGGAGAGTTTTCAGGTCCAGACGATTTGAGAGTTTGAGAACTCATTGTGAAGAACACGAATGACGGACACACCCATTCGGAGCTTCAAATGAGTCGAGAAGAAGAGTGCAGGTGAAGAAGATGACGGTTCATTCTTTTTTTTTCCAAGTCCTAACCCGGTCTAAGATTCAACCAATTTGTAGTGAACCGAACCCATAGTTGACCTTTAATTTATACACGTAGATAAACCTTAAATTTAACATAATTTTTAACGGCAAGAACTAAATTGTAACCAAATTTAAAGTACAAGGACTAAATTGTTACTTTTGAAAGTACATCAACCAAATCGCAACTTTACTGAAAGTACAGGAGTCAAATGTGATTTTTAACCCTTGTGATTTTGGTATCTAAAATGAATTTTTTTTTTTAAATATCCTTTTTTTTTCCTTAATAGTTTGAAAATTATATATTTTATGTTATGGTTTATGGGTAACTTTTTTAAAATAAAAAAATTATTAAATTATTGATTTGGTCACTTGAGTTTAGTTTAATTTGGTCAATTTTAAAAATGCTGATTTAATCTATTAAGTTTAGGTAAGATTCAATTTGATCTCTATAATTTTAAACATTTCAATATAATTTTTATAGTTTGGTTAAATATGGTAAATTGTGCCTAAAACATTATTAACTCACAAAATATATATGGATAGCGACTTGCCAACATGGTTAGCTTAGATACCTCTAGCTACTTCAACTATCTAAATATGGCAATCCTTGAGCTTGATATTTAGTCTAGGTGAGATTGAGAAGCCGATTAACTTAGATGAGTCTAATGATTTGAAATGAGTCATAACCTAGTTAAGAATTAAGATGAGAAAAAAAAACAAAAAGTTGTAAAATTTAGGTAAGTGTTTGAGTGGTTAGATGCTTGATAGTACAAATCTCACTTGAGATTGAGCGTCTATAGTTTTTATTTTAAGTTCAACAATACACGGAATAGAGATTCTAGTTTCTAACATTTGAATCAATAATATATATATAGAGTTTTACTTAAGTGAGAATAGATATATTCTGGTTTAATTATAGTTATCTAAGCTTAAACACTTGATCAGAGTCTTATAAGGAGTCCAATAAACTGCAGGACCCAATAAACATGTCATGGTACTTTAAACGAGCGTTGTACATCATATCCAAAACAATAAACTTTCAATAATATTTCTCCTCTATATACCATATAGAAAAAATATCTAAGGAGAAATGATACCAATATCTTTTATAGTTCATGTTCATAGTCAATGCTTGAAATGTAAAAAAAAAAAAAAAAAATAGTTAATGTAGGCTATTATCCATGTTATACTTAAATAATGTCTCGTCCAATTTATATTAGAATGTAGATTATATTATACAAAATACTTTTATAACTTTCAATTATGCTCTATATTTTAAAAGTTTTATTTATACCCTCGACAGTTAATAAAATGGTCTCAAAACCATTATTTGGTTAATTTTTCGTTAAAATGTGACATGGCAATGAATTTTTAAAATAGAGGTTTTAATTAACATAAAATCTATATAAGAAAAAACAATGAAAACTGGTTCATTAATAAAACGAACCTAACTCAACGATAATTGACATATATCTCAAATTAAGAGTTTGTGAGTTCGATCCCCACTCCTAAGTCTCACATGTTGTAAAGAAAAAAAATATAAACAAAACTATAAATGCATTTACTCAACATAAAATTAACAAATTAACAGTAATTTATAATACATAGTATCATTTTTCAATTTTACGAAATATCAATGATAATATTGTTAAAGATGTAAAACATTTGATCACTATTCTACGAGATTTAAAAAGTGAAAATATAGCTTGCAAAATATATAGAAAAGACGTAGCCTATTTTTTATTGTTATTTTATTTTTATCAAGAAAAATAAAACAAAAAAGTATTCAGGAAGATATTAAGGAGGCCAAAAATAAAATCCCGAAGGAAAAAGGGACACATGTTGGCTCGTGGAAAAAGGGCGAGCGCTGATTGGGCACTGCAGGCGAAAGTGTCGTTTTAAGGTGAAACGACAACTCGCCTTTAAGAGAAGAAATGGGCCTAATCTGCAAAAAGAAAGAAGAAATGGGCCTTCCTTCAGAAACCCGAAGAAACAAAGCCCAGTAATCGACGTAACCAAACCAGACAAGTCTCCGATCTTGCGGAAGTTGACTACGTGGCGCATATCCATTGGCTGGTTTCACGTGGCACGGGATTTGATTGGTGGAAACAACGCAATGGAAGTGCTTGGAGATCTATTAATATGGAAGAGTAGAAAGGGGGCGGAGAAGTTTGCCGGACTCTTCAAATGTTTTGAGAGAGATTTGTTTTTCTGATCGGGATCTAATCTACTAAGGCTGAACAGAGTGTCTAGGGTTTGAGATCCAGAAGATGAAGGCGGTTCCTTTAGGGCTTGCTGCGGCTTTGCTTGTTTTTTGTCTTTCACTTGCTCAGCTCCGAGCATCGGACGACGAGGTAATCTGTTTGAGCTTGTTTGTGCCTTCATTTCTATACTACTTCTATTAGATAAAGATCTAATGGGAATACTCTATATCTGAAACTCCAATTTACATGTCTTAACTTTTCTGTTTTCGTGGAGTTCAGATCTTGTACGAGTCCTTCGACGAGAGCTTTGAAGGACGCTGGATCGTGTCCGAGAAGGATGATTATCAAGGTTGGTTTTTCTTTCTTGTTTTTCAAGATTATTCCACGATCTTTTGTAATCATTGCATATGCCGAATTCTTTCCAGCTCAATGTATGTATTGCTTAATCGATGTGTCAAAAAGAAGTGAAGTAACGAGTGAATGGATCGTGTATTCGATTATCTGTTGGATGCTGGAAATGCTTTCCTTCTTTTTGCGTGGGGGGTGGGAATAACCATTTAAACGCACCTTCCTTCAGTCGCTATCATCTATTTGTTACTACGTCGTCTCTGATTTAATAATTTGTGTGTTGCATTTTTCTAAGGCTTGTTTATGAGCCAAATAATTTATTAAATTTACTTCGATGGGCTGGCATCATTTCTTATTGGAGAATTGTATCTGAGCGGAAAATTATGTCTTTCCAGACATTGAGATGGTTGACTATAGTGAGACAATGGGGTGGAGTTACATCCTTATCTAATTGCGAGCAGTTTTTATTTGGATTTGAATGAATAAGAGTAGTTAATGGCGTTAATATGGCGGAATAATGAATTAACGTAGGATTTATAGATATATAGTCTTGCAAGCGGTTTGATTGGAGGGAGTTGCTAATGTAACTTATAATTCTGTTGTATTTTATAGGTGTCTGGAAGCATTCTACGAGTGAGGGACATGAAGATTACGGACTATTAGTGAGTCAGAAGGCGAGGAAATACGCCATTGTTAAAGAGCTCGATGAGCCAGTGAGTCTGAAGGACGGAACTGTGGTTCTCCAGTTCGAGACTCGCCTACAAAATGGGCTTGAATGTGGTGGTGCCTATCTGAAATACTTACGGCCCCAAGATGCTGGATGGAAAGCTAAGGAATTCGATAATGAATCTCCTTACTCCATCATGTTTGGACCTGACAAGTGCGGGGCCACGAACAAGGTGCACTTCATCTTGAAGCATAAGAACCCCAAGACTGGAGAGTACGTTGAGCATCATCTAAAGAACCCTCCTTCCGTTCCATCTGACAAATTGTCTCATGTTTACACCGCCATTTTTGAATCTGGCAATAATGTGCGAATTCTCATTGATGGGAGTGAGAAGAAGAAAGCCAATTTCCTTTCCGAGGATGATTTTGAGCCTCCTCTAATCCCTGCCAAGACGATTCCTGATCCAGACGACAAGAAGCCAGAGGACTGGGATGAGAGAGCGAAAATTCCTGATCCTCTTGCAGTTAAGCCAGATGACTGGGATGAGGATGCTCCAGTGGAAATTGAAGATGAGGAAGCTGAAAAGCCTGAAGGATGGTTAGATGATGAACCCGAAGAGATAGATGATCCTGATGCCACCAAACCAGAAGACTGGGATGATGAAGAGGATGGTGAATGGGAGGCACCCAAGATTGATAACCCGAGATGTGAGATATCTCCTGGCTGTGGTGAATGGAAGAGACCAATGAAGAGTAATCCCGAATACAAGGGTAAGTGGCACGCCTCAGAAATCGACAATCCTAACTACAAGGGAATTTGGAAGCCTAGGCAGATTCCTAACCCCAGCTACTTTGAAATTGAAAAACCTGACTTCGATCCCGTGGCTGCAATTGGAATTGAGATCTGGACGATGCAAGATGGTATCTTGTTTGACAATATTTTGATCGCCAAAGATGAGAAAATTGCAAGTTCATACCGTGATACCAAATGGAAGCCAAAGTTTGAAGTCGAGAAAGAGAAGCAGAAGGCCGAGGAAGCTGCTGCTGCTGGTTCAGATGGGCTTGCAGTATACCAGGTACTTATTTTTAGTTCCATTCACCACAGCCAGTATATCAGTTTTTTAGTTATGTCATTTATAGAAAACATAGAAATTTTTCCTCACGCCTGGCTTTCGTGGTTACCCTGCAGAAGAAAGTATTCGATGTCCTATACAAGATTGCCGACATTCCCTTCCTAAGTCAATACAAGTCAAAAATACTTGTAAGTGAGCAAGTACCCTGTCTTTCTCTGCATCTATAATATATAGGTTGTTTATCTAGTACGCCCTGTATTGAACGTGATGTATGTATGCAGGATGTCATTGAAAAGGGAGAGAAGCAACCAAATCTCACCATTGGCATCATCGTCTCCGTATTGGTGGTTTTCTTCACCGTATTATTGAGATTAGTCTTCGGAGGGAAGAAACAACCGGTTCCGGTGCCGGTGCCGGTGGGTGTTAAAATAATTATCTTTATGAATCTTTAAGCTGAAAAGAAGTTGGGAAGGAGGAGGGATTTAAGTTTTTTCTGTTCTTTCCTAATATTTGGTTGCAGGCAAAAAGAGAAGAGAAGAGCGGAGGTGCTGCAGCAGAGAGTTCCAAGGATCAAAGTAGCAGTGGAGAGAAGGATGGAGAAGAGAAGGAAGAGGCTGCTGCTGCGCCCGCTCGTCGAAGGTCTGGCGCTAGGCGAGATAATTAGAAGGAAAAGAATCGAGTCTTTTGCAATTTATGGTTCTGAATGAAGAAGTTGAAAGAAACTAGTTGTGATTGTACGCTGATTCTTGATTTTTTTTTTCCGTCGCTTGAGGTAGTCTTTTAAGTATACTATTTTGATGTTTAGATAATGAGATGTTGTGCCGGGTCGTGAAACTTTGGTCTGGATGGGAGAATTTTGAGGAAAAAATATTTTGGATTAACTATTTTTTTTAAAAAATTTTTATTTCCCTTTCTTTTTTTCTTGATTTACTTTTATGCATTTCGTAGGCAATATTTAAAAAAAAAATTTATCCGATAAGAAATTAAAATATAGGAGTGTTAATTGTTATATTAATATAAATCCACCAGTTTTATTGGTCGGTAAAATGACAAAATTACACCTGCTTCTCACACTGCTTTCTTTCTCGCTTTTAAACTTAGCTGTTACTTACCGTATTTCTTTCCTTTTTCTGTCACTTTTTGGCGAACAGCCAGCCATCGACGGTAACAGCTAAATTTATTTTCCTTTTGTAATAATATTATAAAGTCTTGATAACAGAAATTAAATCCTTCTCAATTTTTTCGTTTAATAGTTAATAATCACGATAACGAGAATAACGCCGATTACATCTATAGAAAACTATAATAACAAATAAATATTTAAATTAACAAATAAATATTTGATTATTTTTAAATAAGTAAAAATATTAATATTATGTTTAGAGAAATAATATATTTTATACTTTGTTATTTTTTTACACTGCTGAGACGTTGATAAATATGTCTGACAGAAACGTAATATTCTAATTTTATAAAAAATATTTGTAATTAGTTAAAAATAATTTTAGCATAATCCAGAAGTTATTGGCATGCCAATAAATAAATCTAGTTGGTATTGGCAATAGCTTTGTATTTGGTTTTGATTGATGAAGCCAAGTGATTAAGCAAGCCATGTGGGTCTAGATTCATTTTGCCTTCTGGTGGCTCTTGTTTGGTCAGATAATAGACGGTGAGAAAACGCTCTTCATGAAACAATAAATCCTGCGAAAACTTTAATTTTGCCTAATTTATTTTATAAGAAAATTATAATATTTTTTTATATAAATTACAATTTAAATCTTACCCTAAACCTTGCCACCAGTGAAAAGTAAACGAAAATGAACGATAAAGAGAAATATGAATTAATTTTCTTTTAGTAAGGATCAATATTCGAACTTACAACTTTTTTGTCATAAAAATAAGTGGGACCAAAATATTCGAGATTAAAAAAAAGTGTTAAAACTTAAATTAGTGAATGCTAAAAAATAAATTAAAAAGAATAACAAATAAATCGAGACTTTCTGAAAAAAATAAAAAATAAAAAGATTGAGACTACAGTTGTAATTTAGAAAGGGACATTTGAAGGCGTTTATATATCAGAGGATATATTATGAATCGACAAATTATGAATTAAATTGGGGTGCACACATTTTCTGTGGCCATGGCGTTTCTTGTGTATATATCGAGAGATTGAAGAGGACGTTGAACAGAAGAGCCCGCCGTGATGTGGCGAAGTTTCACGAGCCGACGCCCGAAATTCGGTATTGGAGAGTGGAGTAATGGGGTGTCAATTTGACGACACTAATTTAGCGCCCACCTCCTAATTTCTCTCACGGTGGCCGTCGCTTCCAAAATTTTCTCTTACAACTCTGCGCTAAATCTCGACTCTACTCTTTAAAGTTCGATTTCGTGCTCTGAATGATTCTGGTAACCTGGAGAAGATCGTGATGGTGGGTGTTTGAGAGCTGAGGAAGTGAAGCTATGGGTACCAATTCCAATTCAAACAATGACAATAACAGCTCAGTAGGATGGAACAGAGCTGGGGGTTTGATAATGAAGACTTTGGTACTGGTCGGAGGTGCCCTTTTGCTTAAACGCCTTACTAAGTCCACGACCCGCTGGGATCATGCTCGCTTCGTTTCCCAGTCCCTTTCCGGCGAAAAGGTCTTTGTTCGAACATCCCCGCAAAAACCCCAATTTCTACTTATCACATTCTTTTAATCCTTTTGAATGTCTTCTTTTCTTGAATTTTGATAGTTTTCGAAGGAGCAAGCATCCAGGGATCCTGATAATTACTTCAATATTAGGTACGAGATACGTGAATGCTGTTTAGTAGCTGTGAATTGTACGATTCTAGTCTGCTACTAAATGAAGAACCCATTTTCAATCCTATTTGACTAGGGTTTCATCGTCCCCTCTGTTTGAATTGTAGTTTGGATAAATTTTTTGATGAATGATTTTTGATTGACGGGCTTAAGTATTGTGTTTTAGAATGACTACGTGCCCTGCAGCAGAAATGGTTGATGGTTCTACGGTGTTATACTTCGAACAAGTGAGTCTAGCCCTCTTCCTGCTTAATAATATTCCTTTTAGCAGCTCTTTCCAACAGAAATCAATCCTCATTTGATTTCTTGTTTTGACAGGCTTTCTCCAGAACTCCTCAAAAACCCTTTCGCCAGGTATTGTTAATTATCTCACCCTCTTCCTTAGTTTGCAGTTTGAGATTTATCAAGCAAAAGAAATGTAGCCATTTATGAACTCCTATGTTTAATTTGCTATACTTTCCTTCATTATACCTATAATAATTTGATTAGTTCTATGGTTGCAGAGATTTTATACGGTGAAGCCATGTTCAAAGGAGATGAAATGTGATGTGGAGGTGAGCAGCACATATTCTGTTTTGTAGTTGGTGTAAATGTAGGGTATGTAATTCCTACTACAAATTTCTACAGGTGTATAGTTGCTGGTATGGTTGGTGGCAGAATTTGCAGCAGAAGAAAGAGACAGAATAATAACATTGAAATAGTTTACTTGATGGGGGCTTGCTATTTATAATTTATAAATAGAATAAGTAGTAATCATAGAATAGATAGATTACAAAATTGAGTATTTTCTAAGTGGAGCCTAGACACTTCATTTAATTAGTACAACCAAGAAAATCATAATGGTTTGGAAGTAATGTGTAACATGCATGATATTTGAAGAAATATGACGTTGCTATCTTTGCCCATTTTATTGAAATCCGACTGATGTGACCTCCAAAAGTATCTTACATTTGTTCACTCTGCAGCTAAGCTCATACGCCATACGGGATATGGAGGAGTACAAGAATTTTTGTGATCGAACAAAAGACCAACGTCCTCTTCCCGAAGAAATTGTTGGGGTTAGCCATCTGCTATAACACTTTCATCAGATTTTCTATTGCTTCGATATAAGTTTGTTTCAAAATATGTTATTTTAGTTTATCCATTATCCTAGTCCTATTCCTGACCAACTTTAACTCTATGTTCATTTAGAAATAGGGCACAGGGTGCTCTTGGAGCTGCTTAACACAGAGTAGTAGTTGAACCTAGTCCTATCTTCCAAAATTTACTGCTCAATTTTATCAACTTTGGTTTTGACGAGGGACTCAAATCCATGTTTATACTTTGACTTTTCATAGTTGGACCAAGTAAAAAGTTGAAGCTTGGTTCTGAGCCGGGAACTAAATTGAAGTATAGGTGGGGAACTTTCAGTAAGCTCAACATAACTTCACTGTTAAGACTTGAGATAATAAAAAAGTGAACATGGGCATGGACGTTGGACGGGAATACCAAACTACCCACTGAAGAGCACAAAGTCTGGTCCTTATGTCTGTAAGGTAGCAGGTTGAACCATTGGAATTGCAGCAGTGGGTAATCAGACTGCAGACTTGGATATATGGACATACGAGTTTAATGTTGTGCTGACTCTAATTACTTGATTGGATACTGAATGAGTGGTTTTCCATCTTTTAATCAGTTCAATAACTCAGTCAAATTCCTAATCTGACAATAAGTTCTAATGATACCCCATTAATGCATAGAACGAGCCGTTTGGTGATGAAATAATACACACTGATTAAGTTAGAACAGGTCAACACGAGTTACCATAGTTAATGGTGGAGATAAGCATGGTTATGAAGATAGTGAAGAAGAAGAAAATAAAGTTTTAATGCTTCTGAGGGTATATATTTTAGATGCTATATAGTTTGAACATCTTTGTCTATTCAATATTATCTTGTTTGGATGATCAGATGCAGAGTATTTTATAAATCTTCTACATTTCTCTTTCTTACAGCCTTGTGGAGTTCATAAGATTGGTATTATTATTGTTTTCAGCACTATAAATATCAAAACCCAATATTGCCTAAGTCTGGTCCTTAGTGAAACTGTAACAGAGGGAGATTCTAGCTGGGTGAATCTCATACAAGTCTAGATTTTCATGCACAGGACATTGCAGAGCATTTGACTACTTTACATCTTAAGCGCTGTGATCGTGGAAAACGTTGCCTGTATGAAGGTTCAACTCCTCCCGGTGGTTTTCCAAATTCATGGGTAAGAGCATCTGGATGTCTATGTTTTATTGTAATTCCACATAAATATTCGGTTTTTCTTATCTGTGAGAATTGTAAGATTAAAAAGTTAGATAACCCAACTGCAATATTCCAGTCACCAATTACTCCCTTCCCTTACCATTGGCCTTCTGTTTACGACAGAATGGAGCAGCCTACTGTACTTCAGAAATTGCTATCCTAAAGAATAACGAAGTACATACCTGGGAAAGGGGTTACGACGATGATGGAAACCAGGTTCTTTTTATGTACTTCATATTTCAATCTCATAAGAAAGGAGAAAATGTTGTAAAGAACCTCAAATAAATTGAATGTTTGATTTGCTTGTTACAGGTTTGGGGAACAAAAGAAGGACCTTATGAATTCAAGCCAGTTCCAGCCTCCAGTCTCAAAGACATGTTTTCTCCATTAAATTTCTCTCAGCTATCCATGGAGAAAAGAATAGAGGGTTCATTTGTCTTGCAATAATAGTCTCCCACTAATCTTTCTTATTTAGTGTAAATTTTCATCACCTTTTCTATCCGAAATATAATCTTGCATTTGCTTGTCATGTTTATTCTTTATATCTCGTTAGTTTTTTGGTCAAATATTTTTACACGTGTACAATTACAGTCAGGAGCCAGTCGAATTCTTGAAAGCAAGCAAAATGGCAGTCAACTGGCCACCCTTGTAGGCATGCTCTCCGGTGGACCAATTACAAAGTTCAGTTCAGGGGCAACTACGCAGTAACTGTTCCCTCCTTTCTTATCTCAGATATAACCCTTGAGAAGGCAACCATAGCTTAGCCTATCTATTTCTGATGTTTAAACTTCATGTTCAGGAAGATAGAGGAGTTGTGTAGGAAAGGTAGTGAATAAAGGTTTGGCTTACAGGAGAAATTTGAGGAATATTCTAGTCTACCACATACATTTTTTAGAATAATAGCGGCTGAAGTTTCCTATCTTTTCACCAATGGAGTGGTGTAATGGTTCTTTATGGAACATGTAACCTACTTTAAAGTGTGTAATGCTCGAATTTTTTCCTTGTATTTTATGAAGATGCATTAATTTGGTGACTTCTTTTGGGGGAATTCAAGCCACATACTTCCACAAATCGACTCACTCTCAATTTTCAATGAACAGTGGCATAAATTTTCAAGTTTTAATCGTGTATCGAGTTTACTTAAGATGAGCTCAAATGCACGTTGGTCTGTGGGAATCTAAAGATGATGTCAAATTTAAAACAGTAAAATATATGTCAATGCAAACATATGCAATGATATGAAAGCATTGGCATTCCACTTTCCGTTGCTTAAGAATGCTTGTTTGATATTACAAAGATGACAACAATTCACGAGCAGGTTGTCAATGTTCAAAATAGGCACTACACGTTTGGAACGTCTAAGACAACTAACTGAGCATTGCAATATCGCTTCTTACTACCCAAAAATAACATTCTTCTTCAGTGGATGGCACTCATTTTCTCATCTTTGAACAAAAATTTATTCCCTTCAAAAAACAAAAAAAAGGGGGGGGCTAGACAAGTCCAATGGGCAAATAAGAACATTGTGGATGGGAACTTCATGCTGTTTTGTGCAATCCAATGTTCAGATCAGAAGATATGGAAATAAGAAGCGGGAGAGATTGGAGCCATACTGCCTTGAAGACTCGTTTCTGATGAGCTTTTATAGACTGGGAAGGCTTGTGCAAATTGTACCTGATGTCAAACAGATGGATCACAGGATCTGCAGAGCCAGATGTCAAATACAAACCATCAGGGGACCAAGCCTGATTTATCAATGCTGACTGGGATTCACTGCTTTCCTGCTTCCACCCGAAGGCATGTAGTTCTGTCTGCCTAAGTCTGATATCATATAACCGAAGCTGCTTTTCTGGAGTTCTGCACGTAAAATATACAAGTATATAATCAAAATGCTTGTTTATGTCTCCTCTGGCATGATCGATATAATATTTCAGCCTAGACCTAAAGTAATTTAATCTCCACGTTTATATTCAATGGAAGCAAATGATAGAAATATTTGCAGGGGCTTTCATCAGGCAATATCAAATCTATAAAACAAATCAATACCTTGTAAAAATTTGTTTCGAATACTAACTTTAGCTCACACAATATGGTACTCAAAGTCAAGTCTTATAAGCTTTTTCCAGGACAGCTAAGTAATGCCATGCATCTTAGCCAAACCTGTCCTTGCTTATAGATAGAATAAGCCATGGTATTGGCCGCTCCAAAAAGTGGAACACTGCCCTTCTTGCTAAATGTGGCTGGGGGTTTATGTTGGGAACTAATGCTCTGTGGAGGAAAGTTATTCATAGCAAACATCCTTTGGCCCCTGGCAGTTGGATAAGAACGTTTCCAATCTAGAAGCCATTTTCAACTACAGCCTGCAACAGGGGATATATGCTACAAATGCAAGTTGGATGAAGGTTATAAAATTTGTTATGGGAGGATCCTTGGGTTCATGAAAGTCCTTCGAGGCTACTGTCTCCGAGGCTCTGGAGAGTCGTGAATGTTAGCAAATTTTTGTCAATCAATGATGGCAAAGGAGATTCAAGGGTGGAATCTTGAGTTTAGAAGAAATCTCAATGATCGGAGGTGAGTGACTGGACATTCTCTCAGAATTACTTCAAGATGATTTTAATCATTATTCAGACTCTAAAAGGTGGGTTTTTTTTTAACAATAGAAGCTCCTATACCTGAAAATCTTATTTCTTGGGTCTCTTTGAGATGGATGGAGTATTTGATAATTCAGAATTGCATGATCAAGGCTATTTGGAAAGCTGAAATTCCTAAAAAAACAAAAAAAAGTGAAGTTCTTCATGTGAGTACTTGCCCAAGATCAATTGAACACCTTGCAACAAAGTGGAACAAAGGATCCGTAACGTAACTATCCTTTAACCCCAAGTTGGTGCCTTCTTTGTATATGACCAGAATCATCTTTTTTTCCAATCTGTATTTTGGTGCTAGAAGTAGGGAAAAGTTGTTCAGTCACTAACCTATACTTTTTTTTGGGCCAAGAGATCAATAACAAGGTCATGAATCAACTTATTGGTCTTGTGGTACATCTCATACCAAACATCTGTAATTATGTATAAAGTATCCTGGTAGATGGGTCATACCCATAGTAGCTATTTATGATACTGCCATTTGTGCAATTGGTGCTTCCCAAAAGACAATGTATTGGTTCTCATCCAACTTCTTTGTGGTCATCATTTATGAGAGCAAGCTAAAATTATTTGGTCCAACACTGGCATGGCTCCCTATGAATATTGTGTTTTGAAAGATTGAAGGGCGTTTCAAGACTTTAGGGACCTATCTAGATCTTTTCCCTCTACTAAGTACGTGGTCCAAGGAATTTCCTCAAGCCAAGTGGGATCCTTGTCCCTAATTCCCATTAGATTTAGGGGGATTCCTCATTCCTTTTCTGTTCTCCCCTTGTGGTTAACACAGTTACACAAGTTTTGTTATAAACTTTTTTCTTTTAATAAAAGTATATTAAATATACCACCATTACACAAGTCAAATATGCTGAAGAGGCTATAAAAATATGTGCCAACATATTTGCAGTTCCCATCCTAGAACTAATGAATGAAAGTAACTTCTTCTGGGAAAAGGGTTGCAATTCATCACAATGCCTAAACATGTTTACTTCAAATTTTATGTCTAGAATAAGGCTTTCTGTTATTTAACAGCTAGTAGTAAATATGTAAAACTTTATGCACCACTAATTAAACAATAGAGCACATATATGTGTTAAGCAAACCAAACATAGACGTGTAAAGAAATGTGGGATCACCTTACATTTACAAACAAGACAGTTTATTTTCCATAGCAAACAGATAGTATTAGAAAGCTCACCCTGTTTGAACCATAAATAGGTTAAAATCACACGGATTAGGCAATATACTCATGCATTTACTTTCTATCTGATGCCTGTACTCTGTTCTTCCAACATTTACGTCAAACCCAAGAATTCTCTTGTCTGCCCCTGCTGAAAGAACGATGGGTTTCTGTTGCATCCCTGCAACTCCCATGACTGCTGAAGAGTGCAGATTCCTGTGCAATGCCTTTGGCTTCCATGTGTTCTCTCCATCTTTCTCTTTCCATTGTATGACAGCATGATCGCTACCACCAGTGACAAATGATGAATTATCCCAAGGCAAGAAAATTATGCTGTTGATGATGCCCTTTACGTGGGGCTTATCCTCAAGGAAAGTAACACGTGCTTTCTGTCAATGGACAGACATAAAAATTCACTTTAGTCACAAAAACCTCAAATCACCGACTTTTAAATATGAAAAGGTACAATTTAGTTGTCTTGGAAAGGAGATATAGTTCCACCCCCATTTCTTCACATCTAAAATCATAATCTCACCAGAGAAGTGCATTTAAAAGGTAAACATTGATTTCTAATATAAACCATACCCCTTCACTTTTGTTCAGATTCATAATTGACACCTGTAAGTCCCCACCATCAGCACTGTAAACAAGAAATAAACGATTGCCCTCTGGATGCCAGGCTATATCTTCCGGCCATCTCCTCTGCTTTGGAGATACACAGTCAGCAGAACTAAGTAGAGAGGCACCAGACCTGTGATTGAGGGAGTGAATGAGAGGAGAGGAACAAACACGCTTAAGCATCTCTATATTTGGGTAGAAATTGGAAAAGATCATGTCGCATATGCAATAAAGAAGAGACTCTAGTTCTGAAGACATATCAAGAAGTGCGTCATATAGATATACTTTAAGGGATGAGCGATAAGGTATTTCACCACACATATTGCAATACAAAACATCGTACAAATACATTCCTCCAATAGGAAACCACATCCACATTAAAAAAGCCTTCTCATACTCTAACTATATATCTCAAAGCAACAAATGAGCATTTGTACCATCCATCAACTACGAGCATCATTTTAACTTGCACAAGAAACTCGCACTAATGCGTATTAATTTTTATTCCATAGAAATCAACAATGGCATGATCAAAACATTAGAAGATAAATTGACAGCTCATTGAAAGAGGCTTCTCATAAATACAATGTTCCAGACTCACCAATTGGCATGGCAAATATTTCTTAGTTAAACCAGAATGGTCATAGCTTACAGCTCTAAAAGATGATACCAGTAGATGATACGATCTAGGATAAGTTGGGAGACAACTAGCACTCACCCTTTGGAATGTAACTGCCACAAGCTGACTACTCCATCCAGGGCACTGTAAAGCGTAAACGTTTCAATTCCAAAAAGAAAAGTTAGGATTTGCATCGTTTCCTAGAAGGCAGGAAAAGTAAATCAACGGCAAGCCTAATCAAAGTTGAAATTTTAAGATTAAATGTATCATGGTGGTCCAATATGGAACCTAAATTAATCTTAACCCATTCATCTGGGGTGTTAAGTACGCTGGAAAGTATACTCAGATCATCTTCTTAATCACTGTACAATTGGCAGGAACTGGAGAGAAGAAAATAGGATTTCATAAGAAGAGAAGTGTCGTTCTCCCTACTCGTTTGACGGGTACCATGCCTTAAAAAGGGACAATAAATTTCTTTTAAGGTACTGGAGCGGCCAGTTATAGTTTTAAGTATAGGTTTCTTCGGTCTTTCTGTGTGGGTAAATTCTATACAATCTTTATGTAGTTAGTTACCTGGTCACAAATAGCTGTTCATTAACTGGGCATGAGATGAGACTCCTCAACTTTCTCTTATGCTGACTGGAGATGTGATTGCTCCCAAAGCAACGGATTAGAGAGGGTGATGCACTGCTTCGTATTAATGAGACCAACTCTTTATGTTCCTTGTCCTGCTGCTCTGAAATAAAGAGTTCAAAGTTAGCAGTCATCACGAAAGAACTCTTGTATGATCTATCATATATGCATAGCCATAAACCTAATGAAGTTGCAGCTGAAAAGTGAAACTACAGAGAGAATATTCGACCAACGAGAATCCTACCAAGCTTCCGTTTTGTCCCTCTTTCAAGACTGTTCGAAGTTTCTCGAAGAGAAGAGTTGCCAATAGTTTTGTCCTGTTCAACTTTAATTACATTCTTAGAATGAGAAGGACTGGATTGAACCCTGTAGCTATTTGAACTCTTTACTCCATTCCCGGCCAATTTACTATTCTGGGAAATCATTGGAGCCACAGCGGGAATTACAAGCTCTGGTTTCGACAACGACTGGGGCTTGCTACCTTCATTCACAGGGACAGGAATACTTGACGTTTGCTCCACTTTCACACTTACCGCTCTACTTTTCAGAGACTCTTTTGATGACACCACATTGTTTTGGCGTCGAAGCCGGGCCAATTTAGATTCTGAATCGTTTAATCTCTTCTCTGCTTCTTCAAGCTGCAGACGCTTAAGAAATGAGGGTTAGTTGCGAAAGGAAAACGGGAGAATAAAATGCATCAATCAATGCAGTAATTCTGTAATTAAAGTCTTCTCTTTCTAGTCAGATAAACCCCAAATTTGTCTTAGGTTACAGCAAGAATCGAAGGAATAGAAGTGAATTAAAAAGAGAGATAGACCTGTGAAGTGTAGTAGGAGATGCGCTGCTTCAGATGTTGGACTTCACGGCAACGATGATCGATCAGAGCCACCAAGGCCTCCTCTTGCTCTTCCTTGCTGTTGCTTCCATCGTTCTCTTCCGCGGCCTCCGCCATGTTCTTCGCCTCCATTGATATTGGTAATAAGAATTAGTTCATTTCTCCATTCTCCGCGGCTCTGAGCGTCCGATGGGTTTCTTCTTTTGTTTAGCCTCTTTTTTTCTTCCTTAAAAAATTAATTTTTAATTTTGTTTTTAATTTTTTACACGCCCTGGCCCTATGATCGTAGAGTCCATGGGAGATTGTCTACCTAAAAAACTGTAATATCATTGCTTTCCATTTTTTCTTTTTCTTTTTTTTTTCCTGGGAAGTAATATATATATATATATATATATATATATATATTTCTTTTGTGGAAGTAATATCATTTACATGCAAGTGACACGTCGCAGATATTTTCAGTGAGAATTTTCCTGAACATATGTAAACAAAAATTCAATTTTACCCTCTACATTTGAAAATTTGTTATAAACTTTAATCCTAACCCTTTCCATCTTCTTAGACTTCACATAAATATTGCAATCTTTATACTTTAATGGACTAACGTCAACAATTACATAGAATAAAATTGAAATCAACTTTTGAAATGATACAAATCTCTTATCTATTTATAAATTATCAAATAGTAGAGTTGGATATTGATTTTTTTTAAGAAAATCAGTAAATTTTAAAAGATTTTTTGTCTTACTTTACGTTAAAATTAGTAGTGAGTTTAACAAACTTTGAAAAAAAAAATTGTAATACCCATCTAAATTTAGGGTTTAATTTGATAGAATTGAAAGTTTAGAATAAAAATGGATGCTCCTTTTTAAGTTTAGGATAAATTTTAATTTTTTAAAAGTAAAATTCAATTTTTAATTTTGCTACTTATTCATATTTCAAATTTAATTGAAATTGAAATTTGTAAGGTTAAAATTAACTAAAAAATATATTTTAAATTTAACTAAGAAGAAGTTTATTTTTGGTCCCAAAATGAAGCTAAAATTCAAACAGTAATGTAAAAACGGTTCGTTTAATCCGGATCGCTCATTTCTGGAGGGAAGTCTGTGCGTGGTCTGTGTAGGCTTTGCTATGGAAACTGGGCGGGAGGAAGACGACACCGCCACCGAACTCTTGAGCGACCGATTCCGACTCTCCACCATTTCTATCGCTGAAGCTGAAGGTTAATTAACTTCATTGACAATGAAAAGAAAAAAGACATCCTTCGCTCATTGAATGCCATAGTTGGTTTCTTTTGCAGCGAAGAGAAACGGCATGGAAATCTCTGAACCCGTGATGACCTGTGTCGCTGAATTAGCGTTCAAATATACAAGTTAGTTTACTTTTCTTTGCTGCCGTTCACCGTTTTTGAGACTGCAATATCACTCTAGGAACCTGCAGATTTGCGAAAGTCGATAATTGTGTCGTTTTTCTTCCTTCATGACTACACCCAATAGCAGGATTATTGATAGATCATTGAAATTGTCTATTTCACCATTTGTCAGTATAATTGCATTTTGCTTTATATGTACGTATCCTAATTGATAATTCCTTTAACATCCCTTCTCTTCTAGCCGTGTTTCCATCATTTTTAGGCGGTTTATATGTGGTTTCAGTTTGAAATTTTCTTATTATTTATCATGCATTCGGTTTTTTGGACACCTCTTTGTGCTATGTAGTTAAATTGTGTGACCTAGTTGGAAGAAAACCACACAACTCTGTTCAAGTGTAAGACTGGAGAGGAGTTGCGGAAAGAATAAATGATGAGAGACTAATGTGATAGCTTAGAGAATGACTTTGCAAGATACTTTTGGATTCTAATCAGATGTTTTTATAGTTAATATCAATATCAATCCTTTTAGGAGGGACCAAAAATGTCCATTCATTCTAGCTTGAGACTTACGCTATACAATGATCACGTGAGGTGAAAAGCCTTAACCTCACTATGCCCCTCGGTAGATATACACCTCAGGTAGAAGAGGTGTAAGACTCTTCACTCTTGCAAACCAAAAAGGGGCTAAACAATTAGTTGAATTTTGTAATTCACCTCGAGGAATACCATCAGAAGGAGAGTTCTGGCTGCCTTCTGTTTCTTTGTTTATACTTAAATCTTGTAAACATTATTAAGTTATGTTAATATATTGGCTTCAAGTCTGTTTTATGTATCTGATGAATACTTTATTCATTGGCTAAAAGACATTAATGTATTCTTTCATCATACGCAGGAATGATTTGTAGATCTATAAGGTTTCAACCATACATTGAGTTCATACCTTGGTATAGGACATGCTTATGTCTGTAGGGACAGGGCCAACATATGAACTGCCTAATAGTATAATTTATACCAGGAAAACACAGTTTTGTTTAATCTGCTACTGTAGTTTCATATCAGGCAGCAAGGAAAAGGATAATTCGATCATATTTGTGTTTGATTTGTTTTTATGGTTCTTGAAGTATTGCATTGAGATAACGGACTGGTAACTTGTGTAGCAGAACAGTTGGCAAAGGACCTTGAGTTATTTGCTCAACATGCTGGTAGGAAATCTGTGAATACGGAAGACGTCATACTATCAGGTTAGATTGTCCTATTCCCAAATTTGTCTGCTCTGTAATATATATGCTAACCTCAGTTTGCAGTCCAATTTTTTTTCGTTAGTTTTGTTGTTTCTGTCTAGTTATATTTAGTCAATATGCAGCACAGCAGACCTTTCTAGGAAGTATTTAATCGCTTGAACTTCTTCACTTCTGCTTCATTTTGGTCTCAGCCCATAGAAACGAGCATCTCGCTGCCTCATTAACATCCTTCTGCAATGATCTAAAGACAAAAGAACCTCAAACTGAGAGGAAGCGGAAAAAGGCATCGAAAAAGGAAGACAGAGATAGAGGTGTAGTGCATATTAATGACGCATAAACCCAACTTCCACTGGACAGATCTCTGGCTAACAAGGTTACATACCAATATTACTAAATAATGACAATAGTAGACATTGCGTGTCATTTCCTTCCTGTTTATGGGTTGTACTACTTACTAATGCCATTTTTGCATCGTATGGGGTATTACTCTGATTTAAGGGATAAGCTTGTGCATCATGGAAATTCATCAAGTGTTTCAGACGCAGGAAACATAACTTTTGGTTAGTTTTAGGTGATTGAGACTTACGAAGCATGAGTTGAGTTTCACTGTTTAATGGTGGTTATCGTTGTGAACAAGAAAAGAGTTGGAATCCCGAACAGTTGAAAACGTCGATAAATTGTTCTTTGTAAATTCTCAATGTAGTTTTATGATTTTGACTTTTAGTTAAGCGCACAACATTTTGATAATGAGCATGTGCATGGTGTAAATATAAATAGCGTAGTTCTGCCCATATATTATCTCGAGTTGAATTTCGGATGGTCCTGCCCGATGGCCAGTCCTCTATAATCCTTCTTTCAACCAGCCAAGAAAACTGAGTAGGAGGTAGGGATGAAGTTGGTTGTGATTGAAAAAAACAGATGAAAACACAACTGAAATTATCTGGTCTTTTCGAGAAGTGGATGATTCATAAGGTTGACCATCAAATTATGTTCGAAAAATTGCTAACATAATACCCTTTGCGAATATTCCCAAGTTCGAAACATGGAATAGCTACACAAACCGGAACTTAAAATTGTGATAATAATCTCATCATCAAGTCAGTGCATAATTCTTTACGAACAGGAAGTTTTTACTTCCGAGCCAACAATGGAGTCATTTTCCTGATGAACAACAGAGAACTCATGAGTTATCTAGGAAAGGTGCAAGGTAAAATATGATTGAAATAGTTGAGTTTCTCACAGTACAGGCATTATTTACTTGTCTCACAGAAATCTATGTCGCACCATTGAAACCAACTGAATCCAATAGTATTGCTTTTATCTGCTGAGGATGGACATCCTGGCCTTCGCTGCATTGCTGAAAATATGTACACTTATCAGTCATAAAGGTCTAGTCATTTCTCGTAAATTGAAAGGGTACAAGAAAGGTTATGACTGTTTGAATTTACACTTTAAAACTCCTTTTTTATTTGGAATAATTGGTTTTAAAATATTATATTTTGAAGTTAATTTGACAAAGGGTAAGTAAATGCATCAACTTCTAACAGGATTTCACCTCGGCTCGGAAAATGTCCATAGCAAAACCATTGAAGCAGCTAATCACAGCTTGCTGGATGTCCAACCCAAGATTATCTAATGCCCTAACTGTGGAGAGCAGGAGGCCGGGTCGACGACTGCAGAACATGTGTATGTTTACTGCACGTCCTTCTCGTACCCGAACTTCGACCTATGAATACGGTAATATAATCAATAGTCTCTTCAGGTTACAGGGTTATAACAAGTAATACAGATGCAAATGCAATGATCAAGAACTATGTGAAGGGCAAAGAAAAGTTGTCCCAAGATGAGGAATTTACCCTTGCAGGTTGGCCACTAGGACTGGGAAATGAGCTAGGACAAAGCTCCTCCTTGATACGACTCGAGAGGCTCGGCGGAGTCGGAGTCAGGGGGTGAAAGCTCGTGCTCGGCGTCAACGCAGTCCCAGAAGGGGTAAATTCCAACTCATTATGGAGGTCATTGATCCTTTGCAGTAGTTCCTTCAAGTATTCAATTGCATCCCCAAGAATTGAAGCCCTATCCATCTAGTCATGCCACAGGGAAATATCCATCACAGATTGTTATTTTTACTTTATGAAGCAAACGAGGGAAAAGAAAGAGCAGAGAACCTTAAAGAGCACTTTCTTACAGTTTTACACCAGGAAACAGCTACTACATATTATCAGATTCAAAATTTTAGAATCTAAAGGCTCGTTTAGTAACGTTTCTGTTTCTTTATTTTTAATAAATAAAAATGTATTGCATGGTTCCAACCTCCAAGAATTCAATTATGATAAAACAATCTTTTTATTTATATTTTGGAACAAATTATAAATGGAAACAAGAAAAGAGAAACTTGTTTTGGTTGTTCCTAAAATTTCTATACAATTGTGAGAATGTTCCCAAAAGAGGATAAACAAAAAACAAAGTTAGTCGTAAAATGGTTAGATTTCTTAAGAAAATTAGAAACGGGAAACAAGAAACGGGAACGTTACCAAACGAGCCCTAAAATTCTGACATACATGATCGGTCACATGTAATTTCAAACTTCTCGGAAAATTCCATTTGTATATAGGTCCAAAAGAAAGAGGACAAATCAATGACACTAACATCTAACACTTGGTGTGTGTTTGCCAGGCCAGGACTAAAAGTGATTTTTGTAAAAATGGTAAAAAATTTAAAGCACAGTAGAAAGTGCCTTTAACCCACTAAAAATGCTGTAAAATTAAATTGGTGAAAGATTCTAAAAATAGATTGAAAAAGAACACATAGAGTGCTCTTAGAAGAAGCGCACCACTTGTACTAGAAACCCAAGTTAAAAATTCAAAGTGAGAATCCAAATGACTCAGTCTCACTCGCACTCGTGGCTCTTTTTTGGTTTATCGATCTTGATTGAATATGTTCGTTTAAGTATTTTTTGACTTTGATACTGTATCAATATTTATGGAACTAAAATTAGATAAATACTTCAAGTCTATTATAAACGTTAGTTAATCGAGGAAGATGAGGCAGAAAAAAAGAAAAACAATTCAAATCCAAGAACTATAGAGTGTTCCTCTGCGTGGAAATTGGAAAGCAATATAAAATAATTGGATTCTAAAACTAGTGGACTTAAAAATTCAAGTCCTTAATATTCACAAATCTATCTCCATTGATAAATTGTAAAACTACCAAGACATGGAATGAGAACACACTTCCACTCATTCATATGAATTCAAACCATTTTGGAACAGTTGAAAGAAAAAAAACGAGACTTTTGGTTTAGAGAAACAGGGGATGTTCTCTCCTTAAGAACTTGTGAATCTGAAATATCACGTGAAATATAAAAATGAGAGAGAAGATTTGTGCGGAGAAATTCTTACTCACTTTGCTGATTTTGGGAACAACGGACCTCAGCATGTAGAGCCTATCATTGAGCTTCTTCCTCCGGCGCCTCTCAGCCATCAAATTCTTCGCCGGAAGTCCTTTCTTCTTCCCCTTCTGGTCGCCGCCGCCGGTCACCGTACTGTTCGCGTTCGAGGTGTTGCCGGCGTTTCTACCATTCTCATCCAACTTAGTGTTATTATTGTTCTCAGTAAAGTCGTCGGAATCGTAATTGAAATGGGATGTGTCGATGCTTGTATCTTGCAAATCGTCTGCATAAATCATTTTTCTCTTCTTCCCATTTTCATCCCCCACTTCATTTTTCCCTTCAATCCTGTTGGAAAACCAGCCGCCGTCGGGGCTCAGAACCCCCAAATTGCTTCCATTATCGGCCAAATTTTTCCTAAGAGCCGCCCTCTTCTGGAAAAGAGTCGGCTGCGCTCCCACCGAGGGAAAAGATTCAAGTGGTCTCAACAGCTTAGACCGATTCAGAAGCAGAGCATTCCCCAAATTCTCATCGAAACTCTGAAATCCCGCTAGCCCCGAACAATTTTCAGACAATTGGGGCACGTTCGGGGCTGTTAATTGAGAGCCTAAGCACAAATTAGGAGTGTTCATATGGCTAGTTGGGCTTAAATCAGTAAACCCAGTTAATAACCCACCTCCATTGTTGAGCAGAGCCGAAGCATTCGAAGCTTGGACGTCAAGAAATCCAACCTCTGCCCCCAAATCGAAGCCGTGCTCTAAAGGGTTGTTAGAAATGACCTTGTGGAGCGAAGACAGAGCCCGATTCGGGGGTAAAAAGAATCGCAATTGAGATGGGTCGATGTTGTTGAACACAGAGGAAGAAGGGGAACAAGAAGAGGAAGAATCTCCAGTGGGAAGCAACAGATTATCTGAGAAGGTAATGTCATTGATGTCGCCGTGGTTATGGAGGGAGTTTCCAGTGATGCACCAGTCGTCTTCAACCTCGAGCATGGATTTGAAGGTGGAGAGAGAGCTCATTTCGTCCTTATTCTCCATAAGAACACAATTGCCGGGATTGAGAGGGTTCTCGCCGTTGGTGGTGGCGTTATTGGTTTTAGTCCATGAATTCGAGTCTTCGTCCTCTCGATTTTCCATCCAAACGACGTTCCCAACTCTGGAAAGCATGACCACAAGGCTTAAAATCGAATTCTGAGTAATTTTTCTCAGTGGGGTTTCTTGGGAATGGGAAAAGAAATGGGGAAAACTGACAGAAAGAGATAACTGCAGTGAGGTGGAGAGGAAAACGAGAGAGGAGAGAGAGTTAAAGAAGGAGATGGAGAATTGAAGAAACGAGGAAGGTTGCAGAAGAAAAAGGGCATTATCTTTTTACTCTCTTTTTTTTTTTCTTCAGATTTTTAAATAAAGTTTTGCCTTTTCGTTAATTTGGCTTTGTTGTCAGAAGTGAGGCGAAAGGGCGGAGAAGAAGGCCTTTTTTTTTGTTTTTTCTTACGATTTATTTGGCGAAACAAACAATTTTGTTCTTTAAAGTGTTCGTCTTACTTATGTCGTTCTATTTCTCTGTATGCTTCCGCGAGCGCCGAGTAGTATTTTCCAAGTTAATTGTTTTTTCATTGGATATTTTTTGAGAAATACAGATGCTCTTTTCAATAACATATTATTTCAATACTTTCAAATTTTTTTGAAATCTTGAAAGGATAAAATCAAAAATGTACTTTGGGACTACTTGTATTTAAATCCGTCAAATTCAGTTGTACTCAGAAAAAAAAAACATAATTTCTAGATAATATATTTGTAATACTGTAAATAAGAAAATGATATATTAGTAATGGTACGTGATATTGATTCCAAAAATTGTATAATAAATAAAAATAATATTATCACTTTCATTCTTTGCAAGTAATATAAACTAATTTTAAGGTTTATTGGAACTACACTATTTAATTTAGATGTTTGAAATTTCATGTACTGTAATAAAATATGTTTGGAAGTACCAAGACTAAAAGAAAAGTTTATAATATATAACTTAATGTAAATATAAAAAAGAAAATTTAGATTATAAATTTGATCCTATTTCAATTTACTCCCTATGATTTAGACTTTATTTCAATTTGGTCCTATATAAGTTTAAGAGCACTTCAATTTGATTAGATTTCATTAATTATCTATAAATTATCTCTTAGGTCTATATGAAAAAATCATCTATTTCTTTCTACTTTTTACCTAGCATTTAACCATAATATAATATAGGTAACTAACTCAATTAGCATAATATAAAAAATTATATCATTGCCACATAAAAAAGTGAGCCAATGTAGTAAAATTTATGAGGTTTAACAAAAAAATAATGGGCTAAATTGAAACTTTTAAAATCATAGGGTTAAATTGTTACTTTTAAAACGGTAGAAATCAAATTAAAATTAAAATCTAGGATCAATTTTCTAATTTAACAAAAAAAAAAACTTTAAAATTGCTTTTAAAAAGCTCTTCTAAAGAACCTTAGCTTTTATTTAGTTTGTTAACTCAAGATTGTTAAGTGTATAATTGGGAAATATTTCAAAATAACGAGGTCGTATAATTAACATGTAACACACTAAATTCAAATGTCATTTAAGTTGAGAATTACCCGACTGTTTCAAGTATTAGTAACCACCTTACAAGTTGAAAGGTTGAAAAAATCAGATGTCTCTATCTAACAAGTTATATGACATTAAGTTGGTCAATTAATCACATGATTAGAAAAAGAAAAATGACATTAATAAATGCACATAAAGCTTCAAATTTTTGCTGTAATCAGCTTAATCTAAGGCTAGCATCCATTGTTGGCAACACCCCATCTCTGATAAAACGGAAAGAAACATTGTTAATTAAACAGCCACTCCCAACTCTGTGGCATGGCTTCCTTTAATTCAGTGTCACGCATGACCAACAGAGGAACAGTGTTTTACATGTCCTTAATTTCTCCTTCTGCAACCTGAAATTACAGAAGCTTAAGTTAGAAGAAGACAAGATTCTAGAGAGGGGGGGGGGGGGGGGGGGGGGGGGGGGGGGGGGGGGGGGCTATAGATAATCCTCCAAAGCAGGGAATAATATTTAGTAGATGGATGACATAATAATGTAAGCCCATGCATCTCGTGAACCCATAGTTTTCACCGCAACTACTCCCCAAATCAAGACCCTCCATTTTCAATTACCTTCTTCCCCTCCACGCCCTTTTCAGGATTCAGCCATATATGGCCCTCTAAAGCAAAAACAAAAACAATTGAATACTTCTTTAAAAAGTAACAAAACCCCATCAAAACTCCACACACAGAGACCAGTATGGTGGAGTATATAGCGGTAATTTAATGCCATTTCTGAGTTTCTGCAAGTACGTAAGTGGGGGCTTATGGGTTAATAATAGGCCACAAGGTAGAAGCCAGATTCAAAATTTGAGGATCGGAGGCGCAGCTGAAAGAGAGGGCGACAAAGAATAGTAAATGAGGGTGCAGACTTAAGGGCGTCATTAATATTACTGGAGCAACCTCGTGAAGAAGTTGGGCATTGGATAGAGAGAGAGAGAGAGAGAGCAGCCATTGCCAAAGCCAAAGGGCCTTAGAGAACAGTCCCCACTTTGCAAATATTAAATACTTTGGCTTCATTATATACCAACGCCTTCTTCTCTGAAAATGACGCATCTACAAATTGCTAAAAAAAATATTGCTCTCAGTCTCTGCTGTGCCTGTGGCTGTCTTGCCTTGGTCTTCTCTGCATGATTAATGATGGTTAATATCATACATGAACAGACTACTAAAGTTAGACACTTGGCACATTCAATACAAGGGATGATGATATAGATTTTTATGGATAGGAGCAGGAATTCGTTAAACTAATTGATTCCTAAATAATCTCTTGTAAAGTCGTGCTTTGGTTAAATCATCTATCCTACGCCAATAAATGTATCTGCTTACTAGATTTTGTTAAAATTTATGGTCAACCCAAACTAGTATAGTATTGCGTCACCACAATGTTGAGATGAGAAACAGAAATGTTGTTGAATAACTCCCATCATTTCTTTTGGACTAAAAATAGACTTTCTTTAATCGGATTGTTTTGAATTTCATAGGATACAGAGCAGAATGTTGAAAACGAACCTTTCAGAGCCTTCCCCAAGGAGAGAGAAACGGCGGGTTTTTTTTTCCTTTTGAGTTCAATAATTGCAGATTAGCGATAATATATGCAATAAAAACTATCTCAGATTAGCTAAATGACGGCAGTAATGAAGAAGAAAAATAAGTAAATTAGGGAACTTGGACGAGTTCTCTTACCATTCATATGTTTATAAAGGAAAAAAACAGAGACTGGAGACTTTAATCGGAATGGAGACATGAAGCTGGGAAAAAAATAATTGAACTTTTAGGTGAAAGAATTGATATGAAGTCTATCTATCATACAAGGCATTCTAAAATAACACTTTCACTATAAACTCTCAGTTGAGGGGATGTAACAGAATATCAAACGGCACAAGGAAAGAAAATAAATGTGCAACTCTGGCAAACAGGCTAAAAGTAGAAAGGTGGAGGAGAAATTTTGTTGCAAAAAACTGACATTTGAGTACACGTATAGATCCGGTGGTCTTTCAGGATACGGTGCCTAATTCCCTTGCAGATTTGTGATTACTGAGTGAGAATGCAGAAGATTGATCGATTTCCTTTCTAGATGCCTCCCAAAGCTGTTGTTCTATTCCCAGCTTTCTGAGCTCTATAAGACCTCGTTCAACTGCCAAAGGGGGGGAAAACAAGAACTTTTAAGCTGTTCCATGAAGTTCTAAGTGTTAAATTATATTATTAGATTATGTTATTTGAATAAGATATAGTTTAGATTATATTATTTGAATTATGATTTAGGATTATATTAATATAAATAGGTTTTTAAGTTTGTATCTCAACTTGATGAATAGAATGAAACTCAGTTGTTTATGTATTCTCTATTTTTTTTCTCCTCCCCTATAATTAACAGTAACTTGTATATAGTTGTGCAATAGTGTTTAAGTTTCATCTCAGATAACAGAAACCGAGAAATTGAGGCTTATAGACAAACAAATTACATCTATATCCAATTCTATATATGATATATTTTTTTATATCCATGAGTGTCTGGACCAGCTTACGCACACTTCGACTAATCTCATGGGGCAACCGTCGACCCTACAACATTTAGTATCGGGAAACACATAGGAAATACTAATTCCTAAGGTAGGTGGCCGTCATGGGATTTGAACTCATTTCCTCTTAATTAACCCTAGTCCCTTTGGACCAATGAACCACCTATGTTGGTTTCCATATATGATATATTCATGACTAGAGCATTGGTTGATTTTTTTTTTTATTAATTTATGATCATTAGATCACCAAATGAGATGGTTGGAGACAGCTCTAAACAAGAAGTTCGATAGGGGTCGCTTCCTTTTTAAGGATAAGAACCTGACTTCTTTTCATTAGTGTGAATGGTTAGTTATATTTTACGAAATTTTCTGAAGAAAGGTCATTAGTTACACATG
The DNA here is from genome assembly GCF_013281855.1 of Momordica charantia. NCBI lineage: Eukaryota > Viridiplantae > Streptophyta > Magnoliopsida > Cucurbitales > Cucurbitaceae > Momordica > Momordica charantia. Next base: position 20,936,973 of record NW_028275161.1, read on the forward strand.
ACTGATAAGCAAACTAATTCTTAAAGATACCAGGATAAGAACTGAAATAATAAATTTATGCATTACAAGCCTAGAAGAGCAATGGAACATGTGAATAAATTCAATGATATCAAAGCGAAGAAACAGCAATAACGGAAAATAAGTACATACCGTCCACAGCATCGTGTGAAGTCGGAGGCTGTCCAATACGACTGATCCAAAACTGAAGCCGCTCATCTGCAACATCCTCCTCCACACCATATGCCTTGGCTCTTCGCCAGAAGTACGTAAGCCAAGCCTACATAAATGTTCAAACTCCATCAATTTTAAAGCTAAAAATTTGCAGGTCTTACTCGTATGCAAACATGACTTATTGAAAGATGATCGACAGATTTTTCCATAGGGACAACTTGTTAAGGATGTCAAGATACTGATATGTAATGGGATTGTAAACTTGTTAAACAGTGCACAAAAAATTTAACATACAATTTACATATTCTATAAGTCATGTTTGCATATGATAATATGTAATGTAAGGACAGACTCCTGAGAGAATTTAAAAAAAAAAAACATAATGGCGTAGTGAAAATACCAAAAGAGATATAATGGAGTAGTGAAATTCTCAAAGAGAGAGAGAGAGAGGTTCACTTAGCACAAAACTAAATAATCCTCATGACCAGCAAAAAAGATGGAATAGATAAAACTACCTCTTTGAAAAGAACATCTTCAGCTTCAGCATCACTTAGTTCTGCAAAGAGGGGAGTTCAACCATTAAATAAAAGATTCACAACTCGTAAGCTGAACTTGCACTCCTCGTTTCCTTTTCTTTCTTCTTATTCTTGTTGTGTGTGCACATGTGAAAAATGTTAAAATCATGTACTTTCAAATAAGAATGTCAAAATGTTGTTATTGAACATCTTCCTGTTCTTGTATCGATCCTAGAGTCTGAGGCCAAGGCCAAGGAGTGTTTGAGTACTTAATAATAAATTACTTGATTGTTCAGTTCTAATATTTTAAAAGCCTTTCGGATCAAATTAAAAAGTATTTTTTTTTACATTGGGCACCTCTCTCCGAATTGTTGTCACCTATGCTACAAAGACCCTGAACCACCGGGTCACCTCTTTATCCATTGTGATTTCGCTACCAACTTTTGGAATAGAATACTTGGGACCTTCGGGTTGGCACACTGTACAGCACAACACTCCCTCCATCTTCCTAAATTCTCTTTTGACCGGTCACCCTTTTAGGAAGGAAAAGGGTCTACTATGGGAACAGATAGTTCGTGCCTTCATTTGGAGCATTTGGTTGGAAAGGAATAATCGGATTTTCAACGACACACTTCTCCCTTTTGAAGTTTTTTTTATAGGGTTATTGTTTTAGCCCTTGGATGGTGTAAATGTTATTACCCCCTTCAACAACTACTCCCTATCTGCCCTAACCTATAATTGGCGGGCTTTATTGTAATTAGCCATTATAGCTTTTTGGTTATTTCATACATCAATGAAATACTTGTTTCTGATATATATTTTAGATTACTATTTACTTCAAAAATATTCCTAACACTTACAAATTACTAAAATGACAACCATTAAAAACTAAAAAGTGAAAGAAAATGTAAGAATGAGACCAGCGAGAGAAATATTTGCAAAATAAAGAGAAACTATGTTGTGAAAGAGAGTCTGCCTTGACAAAGATTAGAGCCAAATTGATAAGTCACAAAGCACTTGACAAAGAGTCTGCCTCTCGTTAATGCATTATAGCCACACTTGAACTTTCTCTATCAAGTCAACCACGTCCTATACCCTTATCCTCCCCCACCAACCATAAAATAGAGTAACGAAATACAAGGATCTAGCTAGGCTTTTGATCCCTTAAAACATCTAATGAGTGCGGTGTATAGGGTACAATAGTCAACTTACCAAAAGCCTCAGAAAACTTCGGATCAGCAGGTGCTTTTGAATCTGTTATTAAAAGTAAATAAATAAATAAGCAACACATTCCTATTAAGATTCAATTCAATCTTCAATTTTTAATCATTGCAAGTCAGACAACTCTTGAAGCTCTTCGAGAAATAATTTTTGAAGTTAAAATTCTAAAACGAGTCGCTTTTAAGTCAATGATCAAGTTCACACATAAGGATAATCCATTCACTTTAAGATCAACATATAAAAGAGGACAAAGCTCTAATTTTTCAAAGTAATAATACATCTGATGATTAATTGAGAGGAGTGCATAAAAAATAATTAATCTTCAAAATATCTTAATTGACTGCAAATGCAATCGTTCAAAACGTTTGGAGGCCAATAGAACACTACACAGAAAGTGGGATAAAAAGCTGGACTACCTGATTGATGAATCAAACTTAGTCGTCTATGTTGCGCCAATGCAAGCACTGTTGCATCTTCAACCTGGAAATTTCAAAAAATGAAAAACTCTGAGAAAAAGATTAACATAAGGGCATATCAGTAACAGCAAGAATAACAAGGCAGAATGTCAAGGCAAAGAGCTAACCATTCGCGTCTAAAATCAAGGGAAAAAAACACAAAAGTACGTAGTAGATAATATAATTATTTATTTACGAAGTGGACAGCTATCATAGGAAAAAATTAAAGTTTTTATACACCCAAAAAGGATAAAGAAAGGGGGAAGGGGGGATGGAGGAGACTGATAATAACAAATTTTGAGGAAAAAAAAAACCTTTAGAGATGTTAATTCTCTCAATCCCATTTCAACTGAAAGCATACTCTCGATATTTCCTTCCCCAGATAGATCACTTAAATCCTGGATGAGCTTACTCCTATCTAGATCATTTCGACCTGAAACATGGCATATCCAATATTATTTTTTTAAGGATATAAGTAGATACATGATAACTTGGGGTGGGCGCGGATGCCCCTAGGTATAGGGGAGCAGCTCCGTCTCCCAGCTATCAAAAAGTAGATACATGATAATAAACAACTGGAGCCTAGAGTTGAATCAACCTTCAGGCTCCTCCTTAGCCTTTTGTCCTGCAGAAATGACAACTTCAAATGGCAAAGGAGCTAACGAAGACCAATACTCGTGTTTTGAGATTGCTATATCCGAACATATGCCTGGAAATAAGGAAATCAGAGAAGAGAGACCAAAAAAGAACACTATGAACCTGCAGGAGACAAATTCTTGCAGCATACACAAGTAGCTCAGATGTAACATTATTAAAAAACTTACAAAAAAAGTGAAGAGAGAGAGAGAGAGAGAGAAAGGCAAAGGAAGATATTAAACGATGGCACTCAAAAATTCTTGGGAAAGAAACGAGTCATCTCTTTCCCCACAATCTTAGGTACAAAGACGTTCAACAATCCATGACCAAATTCAACCTACAGGAGTACAAGGGGAAAAAATCATACAGAGTTTTACTGGTTTTCTTAAAGAAAAAAAAATCATTGATATTTGAAAAAGTTACAATATAATAGTCTCTCAACTTCCTTAAAAGTAAAGAAAAAAAGCACCATATCAGAGAACAACCCAAAAATTGTTAAAAGAATCTTCCCAACAAGAACTAGAAAAAGCAGCAATAAAATAGTTTTGACATTGTTAAACCAGCCTTCTTTTTCAAACCGAATACCACCAAGCATAAGAAGGAACAATATTTTTTCACTCCCAGGTCAATGGGCCATGCACACTTGAATCTTTTTTTTTTTTTTGGGGTAAAAAATGAATATTTTATTGGTGATATGAAATATACAAAAGAACCCAGAAGACTGGATTACAAAATAAAAACATGCACACTTGAATCCTTCAAATAATGATACCCAGATTTTTCTGCTATAAGAACAATGAAAGGACAACTTATTTAGTTTCTCTTCTGCTTTCAAACAAAAACTACACTAGCTTGGGCAGAGTACCCAGTCTTCCAGATAAGGGCACCTTCTTCAGAGTTTCTCAGAGGAGTTTCAGCCTTCGAAATATATTAACCATACCAGAATATTAACTTTACTGGAAGACTTAAGTTTCCACGCAGCATATGCAAAATTATTGGACAGAAACACACCACCTACCAATGCTTTAAACAAAGAACTACTAAAGGACCAGCTGCATCCAACACCCACTTTCTTTTGTCTTCTTTTTCAGTAATTGAACCACCCCGACCAGCAGTAAAAGACCACCAAATTCACCCACTGCCTCTTCCCTTGTGGTTCCTTTTACAAAGACTTTCAATGATTTTGAATTTTCCTTATATGCTTAAAAAATAGACACCTCTGTATTTTCTGAAATTTCAAAGATTTTCAGAAAACAAGCAGCCAATGGTTTATTATATTACCTACCTAAACATCTTTCCAAAAAGAAGTCTTACTGCCATTTCTCACCCTTACTAGAAACAATCTTTCAAAAGTGGCTCTGAAATTCAAAATATTTCACCAAGTTCCTTTTTAATTTCATATTTTCTGTGTCATTTGAACTTCCTAACATACGGAGTTTTACTGTTACCAACCATAGACCCAGCCCGATAAAAATAAAAATAAAAATAATTAAAAAAAACGAACCTTTAAGAAAGCACACAACTTAAGCATGCTATGGGGCATTTATAAACTAGAAAATATTCCTTACCATATTGAACAGCTAAGCCCCAGTAGCGAGCAAGCCAACACCTCTTCAGAACAACCTCCTCCTAGAGGGAAAAAAAGAAAAGAAAATATGTTTGAAAGAGAACTTTACAGCTGACCGGAGATATTGGTTCTGTAGCTAAACACTAACCATCTCTTCTTGGGTCAAAATCATTCTCTGTGTCATTACACGAAGAGACTTTGCTTCAGACTCTGCTTCTCGGAGTTGTTCTGTAGCTTCTGACGACTCACCTTTTAAGTTCTGATAAAATAATGACAACGTTATACATCTGAACCAGGAGTCAGGACACAGATCGACAACACTCAACTAGTTGTGTAAATAGATATACTGATCTTTACCTCAATTTCTGAACGAAGGGCAGCAATTTCTTCATCTCTACTATCCTTGGTTGGTTTGGCAGCCTTAAGTGCAGCCTGTATGAATAATAGTCAGAATAGAACGACAAAAAATATGCCCATAATATAGCAAATGTCAACTTGGCCCATTTACTAGAACTAGGATTAGTAATGTAGAGACCAACAAAATACAAATGACTCAATCCCTTAAAACCTATTCCACATGCTGCATGCAGTTACAATCTCAACAAACCTCTCTTTGACGCAAGGCTGCTTCTTTCCTGCAAATAAATTATGTAAAACAATAAGACCTCAAAAAATTCATAAAGAAATGGCAATTGCTACAAGATGCAAACATACCTGCTTAATAATTTAGCTTCCAAGGATACACCCTCTCCAAGAGTAGCAACCTATGAAAGTATTAATATAAAAATAAAAAATATTGGTGAGCAAAATTGTTGAAGACAGGAATGTGAAAAGCTTGCAACAAAACCCAAAGTTTGATTCAATTGAGTGAACTGCTAGCTACACAGGAGTTGAAAAATAACTACCCGATCACATCTCAAGATCTGTGCAGTCATGCACACATATTGCCTCTCTTGCTTTCCCAACCAATAAAAGAAAAAACAGCACACTGTACTTCATATTATAATGGAAGAACAATCTAATGACCACTAAATTACAGAGTACAGACATATCTCTATATTGATGCACTGTGATTTATTTGTTTTTTTTCTCAGTTTTCAATCAACCTATCATCAAAACTAAACTATAGGAACAATAAAAACAAACAAGTTAACTAATACCTGCTTCTCCAGCATTCTAGCTCTAGCCTCTGCTTCTTCCCGTCTTTCTTCTGCTTGTCGAAGCTGTCCAATAAAATCAAGCACAAATCTCAATAAAAAAAATGATATTGTGGAAACTGATACTCCTAAGCTTTCTGGGAAACAGTGAGCAGACCTTTTCAAGTATATTCTCATTCTCTTCTTGTAGCATGTCAAGCTGAAAAAATACCAAAGTCAGATTCAGTGCATTTGACTAAAAAATTGTGGTGTGATTCCATAGAACAAAAGACCAGTTAGTACACCGAGGAAATAGCTTCCTCCAATCCAATGGAGGGTCCATGTATCTAGTGCAAGAGGAACAAATTGATCTCTACATTTATAGTGCTATACCTCATCACGTAGTGCAGAAGCTTCCCGCCGATCTCCTTCATCTTTGGAGTTGACCTGTCCAATATCTGGTGTAAACCTGACAAAAATCACAATAAGAAATTCGATTCTGGAATTGAGCAAAAGTGGAAATAAGAAATCACACTACCCCCAGTGTCATAAGCCCCATTATACACAAATATTCGAGAAAACAAGATGTTGCATGTTATAACAACCTTCTATCTCCACCTCTATTAGAAGGAGGATCAATTGGAGGTATGGAGACTGGAGTTCTGAGTGAAGTTCTACTCGGTGGTACAATCTGGGTAGAACGCACGGACATCGATGATCTACCAGTTGATGTGGATCGAACTGTAGGAACATGCTCTACGAAATTCCGACCTAACTAATCAAAACACCAGAAATTCCAATCGCCTTCCCGTTAGATAGTGAACCACATGCTAATGCTAATACAATTCAAAACGCCTGAAAATTCTCCGCGCAGGAATGATCATAATCTTTACTGTATCCTAGAAGAATCGAAAACAAGCCAAGCTGGCTAGTACAGAGATCTTAAAATCCATGATAAAAAAGAAGGTAGAGAATGAAAAAGCTCGATTCAACTACCTATCTATAATGATGAAGTGTAATGAGAATTGACATCAACCAGTCAGCTAATTAAATCAGAAGAACCAGGGATACCCGAAATTACCGCGGGGGAAGGAGATCTATTAATCCTGGGACCCGAAATCGTATGAAACGAATTGGTATTGTTACTATTCACAACACTTGGATAAGACGAGTGAGTAGGAGGAGGCGGTGGGGCACCGAATCGAAAGCTGAGATCATCGTCTTCGTCGTCCTCCTCCTCCGGGGCCTGCGAGGCCATGACCTGTGCCAAACGCTGAGCAGCCTTCTTGGCGGCAACATTCTGGGCGCGCTTGATGGTGGAAGACGCACCCAATCGAGACTGAGGATGAGCCGGCGACATCGCGGGAGAGGACGATCCTGTGCTGCTCGAGCCACCACTCCACTGCCTGGTGTAAACTGGACTAGCAGGTCGCCGCCGATCCATTTCTGTTTACAGAATTAATGCAAAGTAATTGAGCTGCAGTCGTAAAATTCGCCCAATTTTTCTCGGCGCTAGATTTTCTCGAGAAAATAACCCAGAGATATTCAGAGCCTATACAGTTGGGCGGAGGGGGAGAGAGACTCGGGGTTGACAAAAGAAATACAGAACAACGTCGTTTGATTCAGATGCGCGATTTCGTAAATATGGCGTCAAATCATGAAACTTCTTAATAATAATTAAATAAAAAATTATAATGAAATTATTCGTAATATTGTATCATTATATACATGGAAAGTCTGATTGGGAAATAACACATTCATGTTATAATTTTTCCAACCCTCTATTTTTTACATGTCCAAATAATTGAAGTTTGACGCTATCGTGTTTAGATATAATGCACTTTGTGTAATTAATGAAAACTTAAAGCAACTTGCTATCTTTTATCCTTCCAATTTGTTAATTTAATTAAACAAATCAAATCAAAATTTAAGTTGCAAATTGCATGGATGAGTTAATTAAAATACTAGACATTTCCCAATAACTTTTAAGAACTAATCATGAAGATGAGAAATTTTAACGTTTGACTCTTTGATCGATGATATATGCTTTTCCGTGATGCTCAATATAATTTATTAAGACTGATAAAATTTTAATGTGTATATAAATAATATATATGTTTACTACCTATTTTCTGGGATTATATATCAGAGCAAATTTAGCTCGGGCTTCTGTAATTATGTACAGTAGGTATTTCTTGGGCCGGCCCTTTGTGGCAATTCACAGAACACGTAAGCCTGCAGTCCTGTAATCGGGCCGATAATACTGGATGGCTCAAGAAGCCCGATATAAGAGGCCCATTTGAATATTTGTTAATTATGAAAATAAAATGCCCCATCTACGCCCATCCAAATATAGCATTACAAAGCCCCATCTTCTTCTTAATATCTCTCATTACAAATATAGTTGACATTTGGCTAACCCACAAACTTTAATAGCAACCCAAACCCAATATTTAAGTTCGTCTCTGCAGTTTTTTTTCAATATGGGCATCTTCAACCTACCATTACAAATGCAGGTTTTTAGATAATCTTTCTTTTTTAAAAAAGATTAAGAATCAGTGCTGTATTATTCATTAAGCTATATTTGAATTAGTTGTCCCTAATCTGTAGTGAGCATAGATTAACCTTAAAAAAATGGTAAGATTCACCATTAAATTATTAGATAAAAAATTTCTTTTAAATATCAAACAGGATTGAAAAGCGTACAAACTTTTCGAAGGGGAAAAGTGACAATTTTTTAGGCAAATTGGGTTTATGGTATCAAACAAAATGGACTAGTGGATGGGTTTGGTTGGATTGGAATCAAATTGGTGGGTGGGTGTGGAGTTTTGTTTCGATAGATTTGCGTATCTTCAGGAAGATACTCTCTTCTAACCAAAAACAAATCTCATTTATGAACCCAATTTGGCTCTGTGCGCTTAACCAACAGTGCTCCACTATTCCACTAATCAGTAATCACTCACCATTGATTCCCTCCCGTCCACGGACGGACCTAAAACACGGACCAACGCCCTTAATTCGTCTCAAATTATATAATTGTTTATAAATAAATAACCTTTCGTTTTCTATTTTTTGTTTTTGAAAAATATGTCTGTTGCGTAACAAATTCAATTTTTTTTTATTTTACTCTAAAAATGTTTTTGAAATTCTAAATAAATTTATAATAGGGTAGTTCTAAGAAACATATTTCTATTTGGGAAAAAAATCTGATGCTCAATTTTCTTTTTCCTTTATTTGAAATATTCTTTTTCTAACAAATTTCTTTCTAGTTCTAAAATCTTTTACTGTCTAAATTTATCTCCTTAAAAATTTACCTCTCTCTAAAAGTTTAATTTATGGAATATTTATTATTACGTCTCCCTCTAACATTTTTATCTCTATGTATTTTTTTTTTTTGGTTTAACATATCACTCTCATTTTTCTTTCTCTAAAAATATGTTATTTTCTCGAACTTTTATCTCTTTCAAATTTTGTCTTTAAATATATTTTCAACTTTTTTGTATCTAATTTTTTGTTCGTTTAATTTTCTTTTACTATAATTTTTACTTATTTTCTCTAACCAATATATATATATTTTTCTTTTTATAGTCTGTCTTTTTCTCTCAACTTTAGACTCTCTAAAATTTTATATTTTTGTCTTTAACTTTTTTATCACTCAATTTTCTTTCTCTGAATTATTTTGTTCCTCTCTAAAATCTTTCTTTTAAACGGTTTCTTTTTTTTTCTCTCTAAATTTTTATTTTTCATGTCTCTAATCAGGCACGACAAAAGTTACTTTAGGGTTCGATCTCCGCTCCGAGAATAGGGAATGAACTTTTCATCATGTCTTTACCTTGTCTCATTCCATTTTTAAGTAATTAATATATATTTTATTAATTGTTTTACTAAATTAAAAATTAAGTATCAAATATTTTTTAAACTAATTATTATAATAGTAAAAACCATTTTTCAATAGAAATTATATATATTTGTTACTCTTTTATTTTTTAAATTATAAAAATATTTAAAAATTATTTACTAAACCAGTAATCTTTCCATGTTTCTAGACCCAATTCCATAAATCCTACAACTTAGGACTAAAAATTTATGCAAGATGGGAAAGGGCATCCAGACTCCCCCTTACACCATTGTCATATTTAATTTACATAAAATTCTCTCTCTAATATATCTTTTCAACTTTCTAATATTTTAAAAATAAAATATAAAAAATAATTATCAAATATGTTTGATTTTCTGTTATTGTAGAAACAACAACAAAAAAAAACAGTTATAAAACATATATAATTTTTGTTTCTTAAAAGTTTATCGTTATCAAACCAGATCTAAATTAAAAATTTTAGAATATAAAGATTTTAATTAAATTGTTAAGGCATCTTACAACATCTAAAGAGCTAGGAGGTTACATCTCTAACTTTTTTTTAATTTTTTTAATTTTTATCTCAAAGTGTGTTTTGTAAATCAAATATTCACTGTACATAAAATTATGGACACTTATTTAAAAAACCTAGCTACTAGAATCTCGACCTTTATAAAAGAAGTTTAAAAATATTATTGGAGATAATCTTTCGAATTAGATTACCGTAAAATATTCCACCCCCAAGGGAACCAAACCGGATGCGCTCCAAATAAAATACTCTGGTATACTAACCATAGTTATAGTTGTGTGAGTGGTATAAGAGATGGATATATTTTTCAATTTCTTTTCTTTAATGTGAAGTAGGTGTTTTTTCCATTAGTTGTAATTAATTAAACCCAAATAAGAGATTAAAATCTTTCGTCATTAAACTCCAACCTGCCAACTGAATGAAAGAAAAGCTTCATTTATCTGGGCCGTACGCGAGAAGTAAATAAAAGACCCTGGAGACTGGAGTCTGATCAGTCGAGTCGGCACAGCCACTGCAACATAATCTCCAGGTTGATATGAATGAACCAAAGAGATAAGAAGATGATTTTATTTTTATTTAGTTATTGCTCGCACATTTTGATGGCCACATTACAACACCTACGTGCAAATCTCAATAAGTTCATCTTTCTTTGTCGTCTTCCATAATTTTATACATATTTTTTTAATTTCCCATGCAACGTCCCAAAGCCATTGAATTCATCCGCGTTGCAAGCCGTGGCCGGCCTTGGCTTTAATTTGAATATATGGGGCCAACGCCAAAAAGTTCATAAACAAATGCAACAAACGTGAGACGATTGGAGAGACGCTGGATTAGATGTGAGATCTGATCTCGGGATGTTTTTGTTTGGCAACTAAGAAACGTGAAGAAATAATACTGAGAAAGAAATTAATTAAAGAGAGGAAATAATTTATAAAAAAAAAAAAAAACTGAAATTTCTCTGTTTAATTAGTGATTTTGAATCATATATGACACTTGTATTATTTTGAGACATGTGTATCAGAATGAGGATCTGATCTATGACTTTCTAGAGCATGTTTGGCGCATCTATATATCAAACTTTTATAAGCAATCTATATATATCTTCAGTGATTTTAATTGTTTTTTGGGTATATACAACATTAATTTAGAGAGCAATTATATATACCGTTTTTTTTAGACTATTAATGGCTTGTCTTAATTATATATTGGTCAATAGACTTATCATGAGAAATGTGGCTCCTTGATCAGTAGAAACCAATTCACTAGTACTGGAGAATTATATGAAGTTGTAAAATTAATCATTTTAACAATTTTTAACCTAAGATTATATATGGTGATCTGTAGTAAAAACCAGAGAGTCCCCATATTAAGTTTTAGTTGCACAGTTGAAAAAATATTAAAAAACTCACTCAATTGCAAGTTTGATATTTAGGAAACCCTTTTCTTTCGTTCCTCTCCTCTCAATTCAAGGCAATGGACTCTCAGTCCTTTGTTCCCTCGACCGGCTCCACTCTGAATCCCCTGTAAACCCCCATTATGTGGTAAAGGGAGGATATTAGGGAAAGCAGTGAGCCCCCTTCCATTTGGCCTTTCTTCGCTGTGTGAATAAGATCTTAGTATGTATGACCATTCTGGGCGGGTCGCAATAAGTCGCTGGTCGAAGGTTTGGACCAATCGCAATTCATCACCATCTTGCCCGCTTCCAATTGATGACTGGCTATTAAATATTCTGAACCCAAGATATAATTATACCTATCTTTCTTAATAGACTTTGAATTTTTTTATATATAGAATCTTTTCCAAAACAACAAGAATGGAGATTCGAACGTATCTCTTTTTATTAGATATATGTCTTAATCAATTAAATTAGACTTAAATAAATATATATATATATATATATATATATATATATATATATATTATTTTAGAATAATGAAGAGTTAGTAGCTAATAAATGTCTAACAACACAAGCAACTAATATTTCATTTCTTTTGTACTTCCTTGAAGTAAAATTTTCATTTCATTAACATCCTTCAAATATATATTTATATATATATATATACTGACACATTTTCATAAGTTGAAAAGTTTGACATAGGTTTACGAAATAAATGCACTTTTCCCTGATGCATCGTGCATATGTGTTGGCAAGATGTTAAATATTATAATAAATATCAACAATACGAGTATGTCAATAACAACAACAATCACTAATAATCCATATTTTTCATTAAAATTAATTAAGGGTATTTTTAATGGATAGTAAAAATATTTGTCAAACCTGCAAATATATCAAATTTTTTATACAGAGTATGTCATTGCCGATGTACTTGATATTAGGTATACCAATGATATAACTAATATACTTGATATCACCGATATAACTAATATACAGCTAATATCAAGTATATTAATCACACTAAATATGATATAATTCATTCATATTATGTATATCATTGGTAAATATTTTGTTGGGTTGAAAATTTTAGTTTAAATAATATTGTAAGTTTTTTTTATTGATATATCAAGTGTATACTTCTTATACTTCATTTTAGTCATATCACTGATGTGCGTGCATGCGTGTACTAGATATCAAGCATATTATTGAGAGGAGTATAACCGACTTTTTCCATTTGTTTTATTTAGGTTAGACGTCCTTCAATAATTATTAATTTTTGCTATATTACAAGCGGCTCTAAAATGAAGAGAGTTCAACTGTCCATATGATTATAACTGACATCTTGCTTCTTTTCTAGAGGTTGGAGTTTCGATCTTCCCCATATTTATTGTATCCAATAAAAGTAAAGGAGCTCAATGTTGAATATTGAAAGGATGCATGTTAGGCCTACGTGAAGTAGGAAGTAACATTGATTGTTATGAGTTCCGTAATTCAGTTTTGTGTAGAGAGTACAATTGGGCCGAGCTTAGAAGGTAGCCTGACAGTCCAACAAAGCTGCCGACAAAGCCCCTTATTAGAGCTTCACATTTTGACCTGTAATTCGTTTCTTTACGTTTTTCTCCTTTTTCCTCTGATGGAAAATGACGCAATAGTCTGTCTCAAAAACCTGGACTCAGACGTGACATCCATTTCCTGCATTCCGATATTTCAAGGTTATCTTCGTTTATATATTTTATTTATTCCAAAAACTTCGTCCATTCCTAATAATCTATGATTCAGTAGTCTCTATTATGTATTAATTGCTCTTATTATATACACGTCTCGTTTAATATCACTAGTGGAGTTGTGATTCATGAGGCGAATTTCAACGATTTATAAAGTTTTTTGTTTGATTTTTTGTCACACAATTTTAATTAGTTTGAATTTACCAAGCATGAGATTTAGAAGTGTATACTTATATAACGTGCACTTTCAATTGTAGTTTTATTTATGAGTCTATAAATAATAAAAGTTGTTAATGGATAAATTTGGTTTTTATATGAATTAACAAATTTACACCACTCTTTTCAAATAAAACGTCTTTGATGAAATCTGCAAAACAAAAAGATTACACATCAGTGCGTGACATTCTGATGCAAAGTTAAAAATGGCTTATGTGAAATCTAACAAAAAGTAGATTTTGTTGCATACTTTAATTGTGAGTATTTACCGCTAAGCGAGCATAGCTCAGCGGTATTTGACATATATCTCAAACTACAGAGTTGTGAGTATGATCCTTCATCCCCACATGTGGTATTAAAAAAAATTGTGAGTATTTACCCTTTATTTGCAGGGTAGAAAACCTAGAATTGAACTTTCACTTGATTGGCTTATCGTGGGTCAACCGGCCCATGGGCTAGTCGACCTTAAGCGGGTTGGCTTCGACTGGTCGACCAAGTGACCGATCAAGCCGCACCTGTGAGCTGGTTGGTCCACGGCTCCTTGGCAGGTTGGCCTCCAACATGTTGTCTATGATCTTGGTCCTTGGGTTATATTATCCATCCTTTTAGGCTTTAGCCTCTAAATTTGTGGGCGACTCCTTCGAGACTAGCCCATGGGGGTTTGATTACTTTGCGTCATTCTCTTGACTTGTTTTCTTTCACCCCTAACAAAAGTTATTGGTAACAAAAGTTATGGTATAATTTTTAATGGGTAGTAAATATATTTGTCATATTTGTAAATATAATAACAATTTTTTTGTTCACAAATATGGCAAAAATTTTGTCGTTTTTCACTATTTTTCGAATTTTGTTATCGTTACTGATATATTTTATATTATGTATCATTCTAATATGAAGTATATCAGTCACATTGAATATATGAATGATATTGTTTATATTATGTATATCCCTGATAAATTTTCTTCAAACTGGAGATTTTGGTTTATGTACCATTAGATTTTTCTTATTGATGTATCAAATATAATAGTGATATACTTTATTTTAAGTATATCAGTTATATAACTAATACAATTAATTTGAAGTATATCGTTGACATATTTAATTTGAGGTTTATCCATCAAACTACCTATATAAATTATATACTATATATTAAATATATCACTGAAAATTTTTATTATGGCATTATTGGAGTTTTGATTTAAATCATTGCATATTCTTATCTATATATCAATATATCAATAATATATTTATTAATTTCAGGAATATTATCAATTTTAGGAATATTAGTCATACTTGATATTAGTTATAAACGAATATATAATCGAACTTTTTTCTCATTTGGATTGGACCTCCATTTTTGTCGGCTATATTTGCACATAGAAATCTTGTTTGCTTTATCTTTGTAATTAACTATTAATTTCTCTTCTATATCTGCCAGCCGCCTACGAATTAGTATATAATGATACAAAAAGTAGATTTCGCGAGTATTAGTTTTAGACCATAGATTAGCAAAATTGCTAGTCCTATTTTAAAAATTTGTTCTATATTTAAAAATCTCAAAAAATAAATCGGTGACATGTTTTAAAATATATAAAAGGTTTTTCTGTCCACTGCTATTTTCTTTAAAAGTAATGGATTATACAAATAAATTTGAGTATATTCTTTTTATATCCCATCATTAAATAAAATAACTTTCTTTCAAACTATGTTGTTACAAGAGAGAGAGTTTAAAACAAAATGTTACATTTTTCTGATAAATAAAGGGTGTGGGTGAATTTAGTTAAATGGATAATAAATTATACTTAATTTGAAAGGTTAAGCTGATGGATTGGATAAATTTAATTCTCTGGAAAAAAATAATAATGCATGGGTTTAAATGCTTAAGCTTAAGCTTTTGGGTTGAGAATCCATGTAAATGAATTAAATTTACACAACCCATCAACTTAAACTGTTGAATTGAGGGACGGTTTATTCATCATTCATCTGGTATCTAAGGATTCCAGATTGATAAAAGAAGGGACCTTATATTACATAGGTCTATTATAGACATGAGCTACTCCTTTCATAGCCAATTGGTTTTGAGATGGAATTTCATGCATGTTAATATTATATGATGTTATTAATATCTGAGTAGTTGAATAATAGTTGGCGTGAAAAACTTATTACAATTAAGAGTAAAAATATACTTATAAAACAAGAAGGTTGTGATTATTGAGATAAAATAGCATCTCTAAAACACCTGTGATAAATTTTCTATTTTGATAAATATTTCTCCGATAAAGAATCCCACCAACGAAATCATGTAACTAAGATATAATCCACTTGCAAAATTCTCTCTCCAAAAATTAGCTTTACCTTAAATTTAGAATTAGTTTGAAACCAATTTCGTTTAATGCAAGATATCAATTAGAAAAATTTTGACCTAATTACAAATATAGTTCGACAAGTCAAAAACCGTGTCATATATATCAAGATGTCTCTAATGATATGTCAATCTATTCAAAATTCAATTAGTTGAGGCGCACACACATATCTAATTGAAAGGTCGTTATATCAAATCTCCATCCCAAACTTGCTTCGATAGATGCTTACATTAATATAAATATGCAAAATCACTTTATCTATTTTCATAAACTAATAGTACATTAGGATCCAATTTGTAGTGTACTAAGATTTGAGTACTAAAATATAAAAACTCTAAATAGAGATAAGGGCTAACATAAATATAATGAAAGTTGAAGGACTAGAAAAGAAATAATCTGGAATTTTATAATCGAAGTAACAAGGAAAAAAAAAGGTGTGAAAGAGTGATAGGTGTTGGTATTTACAAGTTTATCCAATGGGTAACGGGCAACGGGTACTTCTTAATTAATGCACTTGTTTGTATGGACAGTTTGACAGAGACGCTTTCTCTTCGGTGCTATCAACAACCGGCTGCTTGCCCCACCCACTCCCACTCTCTCCCTCTCTCTCTCCATTTTTTTTTTCTCTCAACTTTAGTTTATACGACGTCACGTATATTTGTGTCTAATCATAGGTTAAAAATTAAGAAAAGACTTTAAATCGTGGTCTTACTCTTATCCAATGAAGAACTTCATTACCCAAATAAGACAACTTTAATTTTTACCTTGTTTACCATATCAACTGATGAAGTGGGGAAAAAATTACTGTTTATACTTTTTAGGTCAAATAAAGCTGATATGATATGACAAAACATAAATGTAGATGTTTAAAACAATATAATTAATTAATAAACAAGGAGTCGACACGCGGGAGTTTAATGTTTTCTTCTGAGAAATAGTTGTCACCAGCTTTCGTCCTATAACGAAAATTGCCTGACGGATCCAGATGAAATGAAAAGAAAGCAATTACGTCGTCTGGATATATAGTGGATTTAATGATCATCTTCTGCTTCTTCTTCTTTTTATTTATTTATTTATATTTAATTTATTAAATAAATATATGAATTGAATTGAATATATTCTCCCTTTTTACTCTTTGGAAAACAAGTCCACCACACAGAAACAGGCTCAGATCAGACCTTACCCAACCCAACCCAAGACCAGTCAATTATACACTGAAATCTTGCATGGGAATGCGTTTCTAAAGATTTCACCATCTTCTCTCTCCTTCTCTTTATATAACCCCTCACCCTCTGAGCATTTCTTGCACTGCCCACTCACTTTTTTCCACACCTCCATCATTACTCTTCCACTGCTCCAAACACAGAGAAATATATGGCAGCCTTTTCATATCAATACCAACCGTTTCTCCTTGACTCCGTATTCATGCCCACCAATCCCCTAAAAATGGCTGCCTTTTTGGATGACCCAAATTTCAACGCCAATTGCTTCTCTCAATTCTTCCCCCAAGAACCACCCATCCACCATTTCTCGCCCGACCTCTCCAAACAGAGCCCCGAATCTTCCACTCTCGTCGAGAAATCCGACAGCGCCGAGCCGCCGCAGCTCAAGGCCGTCACTGTCACTGTCACTTCCCCTTGCAGTAAGAAGAGGAAGAGCCGCAATAATAATTCCTCCGCCAGCTCCACTCAATCCAAGGTGATCACCGAAGTTGAAATATATTTTTTTAATTTATGTAATTTCTCTGAGATAATTTGTGTCTAATATAATTAGTGTGTTTTGGGTCTTTTTAGGGCGCCACGGAGAGCACGGGGAAGAAGCAGAAGATGGCTAAGGGGGAAGATGAAAGGAAAGAAGGAGATCAAAAGCCCAAAACTGGGAAGAAAGAGGACAAGAAAATTTCAGAGGAAGGTTACATTCATGTCAGAGCCCGTAGGGGCCAGGCCACGGACAGCCACAGTCTTGCAGAGAGGGTAAGTTCTAGTAATTAATTAAAATAATTTCAAGGACATAAAAATTATAAGGATTAATAATTAACTTAAAACAAACCCCACACGCTAAAAACGACATGTCGTGTCATTTCAGGTGAGACGAGAGAAGATTAGTGAAAGGATGAAGACATTGCAACGACTTGTTCCGGGTTGCGACAAGGTAACAAATAGTTCCATTTCCAATTTCATTCTTAATTCTCCATGGAAATTAAATTAAATTAAATTAAATGGGTCTTATTTTCTGACATTGCCCATGTGGGTTTTGGTGGTGAATAGGTAACAGGGAAGGCCCTCATGTTGGATGAAATTATCAATTATGTGCAGTCCCTACAAAATCAAGTCGAGGTACACCATTTTTTTCATTTCAAATTCTTTTTTTAGTTACAACTTTGTTATTAATTACAAATTAATTAATTTCTCTACTTTGGTTTCAGTTTCTCTCCATGAAACTCGCTTCTTTGAACCCCATTTTCTTCGACTTCAGAATGGACTTGGATGGCCTCATGATCCAGCCAGAGGTAATTAATTAAAAATTACCCTTAAAAGAAAAACAGCTTAATTAAATTAATTTCTCGGAACTTTGTCTAATATATTTGACATTTAAACAGACGTCGTTAAGTAGTATAACTCCACAGTTGCCGGCCATGGCTCAATGCAGCGTCGTCCCACCGCCGGCGTTGATCGACACCACCACTCCGACAACCCCATCTCCGGCAATCTCCGCCGCGAGTAGCTATCCCCTGATGGACCATTCAGCTAATTTGTTTCTTCTTCATCAAGGGATGAGCCCAAACGCCTACTCTCAGTCTCAGGTAAAATTATGTTCCCATATCATTATATATTTATTGGTTTTTTTTAGGACATTAAATAACAAAAAAATAAAACTTCCTTTTCAGGATAACGTTAAAGTTTCATCATGGGATGTCGAAGACCAGAAACGAAAGCTTCTTATTTCCTCAGGGATTGGCGACAATTTATGTTACTTCCATTAAAGAATTACTAAGAATTTGAAATTAAATTCTCTCCATCCCTCCACCTCATAAAAAAAAAAAAGGAAAAAAAAAAATGGAGGCGATTCGATGGAGTGAAAGTGGACAGAGAACAATGAATAAAGGGAAAATAGCAAAAATCAACGGACAATGGACACAGAGGATCTGATCTTTACAAGACATTAATTGTTCCCTCCCATTTTAGTCATCAGAGCTCTGTGGACTGTGGCTGCTCAAGTTTGGAGAATCTGTACTGATTTTTTTTCTTCTCTCTTTAGAAAAAATAAATTTATTTCATTTTTAATGTATTATTAGAGGGTTAGTTAGGTAAAAGATCGTATAAAAACTCATTGATTAGCCTATATCATTTTCATTTTGTGTATGTAATTTTCATTCATCTGTTAATATATGCAATTTTTTCCCCTGCTTCTATCAAACACCATATAAACTCAAATTACAATGTAAAAAACACACCTTTCGGCTCCATTAATTAATCTGAATAAATTATGATCGATTAACAATAACGTCAATATCATAATTAAAGAGGGAAATATTGGAGGAATCTTGAAGTTGGTTTGTTTTACATCATATTTTGGAGGTTACTGATGCATAAGATGGGGTTTTAATTTTTATTAAACATGCAGTTATGTGAACAGAGCATCGTGTAGGGTTTTGTCTGGCGAGTTGCCGATGTTGTCAAACTTCTACTGTTTTGTGCTCATACAAAATGCCAAAATATATTAATCACTCATTCAATCAAAATCATGTTTTCTTTATAAATTTCCTTTATTTCCTTTCCCTGTTTTTTTTATCTTTTCAAGTTTACACAATCAATTATAAATAATATGTAACCTTTAGTTTGAATATGATAGTTTAAAGTGTCATAGTTTATATATTATGAATGGAAAGTTTAGGAGAATGGGTGTCAGAATTAACTGAGTGATACTTTTTACTAAAGTTTTTATGAAACTTTTGGGGGTGACATAGACAAAAAGGAATAATTTTCCATGAAATGGGAAAAGGGGTATGTTTCTTTTTAAATTTTTTTTTATTGTCTATTTGTCACTATTTTTTCCACCATTTGTTCTTTATTTGATTTGCTCTGTTGCCAACCAAATCTCTCTTTTTTCCAAGATTCCATGTGAAGAAATCCTAAGAGGGTCATCCTGTCCAGATACACATTATATATTAATTCATCTTCTTGAACAAAATTTATATGTACCCAGTGCAACAGATTTGGAGGCAGTTATTGTTGGTAAAATAATGAATAAATAAATAACATGGACACTAAAGAAAAATGTTAGTGAATAAATATGGTTTTTTAAAAACATAAAAAAAAAATGAAAACTTTATGAAACAAAGCAGGTAAAGATATCATCTTCCATGGTTGGCAACCTAACCATGGTTTTCCTTTTTATAAATTATAAATAAACAAATAAAAGGAAAAGTAAAAGGAAAATGAAGATATAAATTTTTAGAATCCCATTTTCCCATGATGTTTCTCTATCAATTTCAAGTCTATTCTGACCTTGTGCATGTTTCCCACGAGAGAATTGGTGAGATTAAAGTAGTTTCTAATTTGATCTCATAAAATCCCATCTCTCACACTATCAAAAAGACCATAATTTCTACTTAAATTTGTTACACAAAAGATCACAAAATAGAATTTTAAGTAGGAAAATATTTGTAGGAAAAAAAGGAAAAGAAAAATTACCTAACAACATCCTCTACGTTATGAACCGGTAAGTAAAGAATTGGAAATTAGACTCTAAAGTAAAATTGATTTTTCGAAAAGAATTTAAAATTACAACAGAGCCACGAATTAATACAATGACATTATGAGAAATATACAGCTTGACGTAAGAGATAAAAACAAATTCAATTATTGGCATTAATTGCAGACGGCGAATGAAATGTTTTATTAATTATCAAGTAATTAATCAGGTTTTGAAGAAGCTTATTCGGTAAAATGATCATCGAGACTTTGGCTTTATTTCACAGCAGGCATGGCAGGTAGATCCCTATACCATAACAGTGTAGACGTGGACTTTAGTCTTGGATAATTGAACTAGCTCTGGCAAGCAATAACCCTAGAATTTTTATTTTTTTTTAAAAAAAAAACCACATAATTTTGCTTCCTAATTCTTTAAAAAGTTACAAAATGAAAATTTCATCTTGGCCAGATAAAATGGTAAATCATGGATACATAAAGTGAGAGAGACATGCATCTTCCTTAGTGCCGATGAAATTATGAAAATACAAAGCCACCGAGTCCAAAGTAAAGAATATTATGTCCATCGTTGACTGTGAGGAGTGTCTCTGTTATCTCTAACAAAATGGTCTCAGAGTAATGCCTCTGACTTAGAAGGAGTGAGCTTCAAAAGATATAGTTACAGTGTAATATGTGTTCTATCGAAATAAACAATGAGAATAGTAGTTGATCATGTCTATTATAAATCATTGTAAATGTTTTTTTTAATGTGCGGTCATTAACATGCCCTCTCAAGATTGTGACTCTTTTGGCTCACCGATCTTGGCCGAATCCTATTTTTTTTGGATCGGATGTTCGTTTGAGCTTTTGGACTCTACTACTAAATCAATCAACATAGTTTACATCTCAAAATCAATTAACTAGAATCTCATATTAGTTGGATAAAGTAACATCATGATGTATATTAGTAAAAAGAGAAATCTTCATTAAGTACAAGGTCTTTCGAGAGAAACCACGGTTCTAACAAGTTTTCTAAAGAAATTATTCATAAACTCAAAAACCTAAGAATTAGGTTATTAGTTTAGAATTTTATTCCATAGAATTGGATGAAGATCAAGATTGGAATTAGGCAAAAGAAAATCAAAGGGCATATGCAAAATCTGTTTATTCCCTTAAAAGAAGTTCACATCTTATGGATATAATCAAATGGGGTTTCCTTGTTCTGCACCTGTTCTCCACACAGCCCCACATGTTGAATTGTTCTCATCATGATAATTTTGGACCCCAAAAGTTGATCTTCCATATGTCCTATTCTACAAATATATATTATATAAGAATCTGACTGCTCCTTTTTCCTATATTTATAGTAAAAAAAATGGCACCCCCAACTAAATTTAAAATCCCAATGCCCTCCAATTTCTCTTTGTTAAATAATGAAAGTTGGATAATTGGATGTCAAATTAGAAAAAAGTACACTAGATTATTTATACACTGCAGGGGTTGCAGTCTTGAGTCTAGGTCTATATATAAGAAATAATAAACAAAAATTATAGCTGGAAATTGTGTTATTAGAATTATTTGCAACCCACCAGCCCATCAATTTCCTCTTTCAAGGGACCCTCCTGTTGTTTATTATATATATCATGTAAAGGACCTTTCATATAAGCCCTTTCGGTACTGCCCTGACCATGCTTGCCTTCTCCCAACACATACACATAAACCCATCTAACTTAACCTCCTCTCATTCCAATTGGATGGATATTGTATTAAAGATCGTCTTACATTGAAAAGAGAAGAAACCCAACAAAGATTTATTATAGAATGTTCATATATTGATATAATTTTAGAACTCAAGAAACTCAAACGAATATCCAATCTCTCGTCCAAAAATGGGATTAAGTTAGAATTGGAATTTCATGGATAGTCATCACCCTTATATGATAAAATAAATATTAACTATAACAATTAATAGTGAATATTTTGGTATCTTATTAGAAAAAGGAAAAATCCAATTTTCTCAAGTGTATGGAAGATATTCTTTGTTTTATGGTTTTGGGGAATTAAGTTATATATTTTCTACGTAGGTTTTGTTTGTGTATTTATTTGGTACAGTATCGTCGCCATCTAATTTGGATGGGAGATACCGAGGAGTTATCGCAATCTATTTTTCCTTTTTCTATTTTCTATCGTAATTTATAATTTATTTATTTTATTGAATTTGGTGTGTGAGATAGCCGACATTCATGTATGGTCTTGTTTCTCTCAGTTTGGCCTATGTCTTGTACTATTTCACAACACCACCTCGAAATTTCACCATCATCGTTTGACTCAAAATGGTTTTTATTTTTATTTATTTATTTTTATTTCTGTTGGGTCCATTTCTTTTCATATTTCACTGGTATGTTTGGGACAAGAAGTAGAATCTCTCCATATTTATTATTTAATACGACTCTGATTCATATTTATTTTGATAACTTATTGTGTACCTACTTTTTTAAGCCACTAACCAATCAACTGTTGGTAATTAGTAATTGCAATAATTAATTAGATCAAGAGATAATATAAGTTTTTGTTTTTCTTGCTTTTGGGGTTTCCCCCTAGAAGAATATATATATTATTTATATGAAGAATCATTCGATAATTGATGATATTAGTATCAAAATCTTGACCACAAAGGCAATGGGCGGGGCAGATGGGAACAAAAAACAGAAAACGACGTGATGATGAAGAAAAAAACTTTTACATTGGCTTAATCCTGATCTTGTTTTTGTGTGGGGGGAAATTTTTGTTGTCGAAATGCGAGTCAGAGAGATCTTTCTTCTGTTCTTGATTAAGAGGATCTATGAATGAAATGAATCAGAGCCAGTGAGGTCTTTTTCCTCCCTGCTATCTTTTCACTGAAAAGGAAAAGGGAAGTACTTTGAAGATTTCAAAATACAAAACACAGTTTCTAAGCCAAAAAATAAAAAAATAAAAACCCCTAAAAGGTCAGGCCATAGAATTGACCACTCCGTCTCGCTCCGACTCTCTTTCCTCGAAACGTCATAGAAGACGACACAAACAAAATACTTTAAGAGTATAGTGTCATCTCCGTCCACCTTTATACTGTGATTCAACATAATATCACAAAGTAGAAAATTCTATTTATCTCAATTTTGGTACTGTCGATTTTTTTTATATTTCTAATCAATATTGGCAACCAAAGTCTCCTATTGACTAGGAAGAAAAGAGAAATGCTCACGATATATAAATGAAAGACAACATCTACATAATGACAAGGACTTTGAGTGATGTTTAAAGTAAAATCATTAACACTTGTGTCTAAAGCGTGGACAATATCACATACAATGGGGAGATGTAAAGAACGATGAGGCAGAGCAAAAGGCGATGTGGTTGCAATCGTGTTCGGCAACATATTAAGTGATGGGCGACCCAGAAGGGGGGGCTGGGGGAGGGACCAGTGGGTTGGAGAGGGCGGTGGTTGCGGCCAAAATGGGACCAGGGTCCACTGGAGGCAACCCCCTATGGCTCGGCCCCTCAGCCATTGAATTGCCTTGTCCCTTTCCCTCTCTTGACAACAAATAATATGTGTCCACATCGCTCAGCAGCTAATCCTAACTCATGCATGGGCTGTCCCAAACGGAAACAACACCCCAAGAATGCAAATAAAAAACTTATATCATCCATATATTATCAATTAATTAAACCATAAAACCCAATCTCCATAATTTAAAACTACGAATAAAAATGAGAGAGAGAAAATAAGATGATCTTGGCGACCAAGAGCAAGCAGCAGTTGAATATGTTTGGTTTATGTAGTTTTACAATAAATATATAAACATGCATGCACCAGGCCCTCTTCTATATACATATATTTATAAACTTTTGTCAACTTTGGTCGCCGTGCAGCGCATGCAATTGGTACATATGTTGGATAAATTAGGGTTTTCTTTGTTTTTGTCTTTTATTGATTAATTACCATATAATTATGTGTTTTGGACTGATTGTAGCTGTCTGTGGATGAATTTTAATCAATTTGGAATGAAATATTACGTACATTATTGATCAATTCCTTACGGTTTAATCTTCAAATAAAAATGGGTCAAAAGAAATTAAGTTTTCAGAGCCCCACTCTTTGACATTTTAGTTACATTTTTTTGTACCTTCATCCAACTATATGTATGGGCTTTTCAATCTAATAATTAATTGCAATTGTTCTACTGCTCATTTAATTAATTGGATGCCATTTTTTTTTGGTAGGCTTAAGAAATTTTTTTGAACTATCCTTTTCAATTTAATGGTTATTTTCTGACTTTTTAATCTTTTTGTGGGTGAGTAATTTAATAATGGAGGAAGAAGAATATATAATGCTGTCTCATTTCTAATCTCCCCTCTTCATTTACTTGAGATTAAGAGAACTATTCTTTTGCAAGAAAATTAAGAATTATTTTCATCCTTTTCTTTCTTAGACCGTATTTTGTTTTGCAATAAATCATAAAAAGTATTGAGAATATTTGAATCACAGTCTTCTTTTTATTTTACATAACAAATTACAAGAGTTGGGTTCAAATTTTCAACCCAAAACATAGATGCTTTTAATACCTAGCTATAGTTGATTAATGATATGATGTTACAATTGTGCACGAGAATACATTAGAGTTAGAATATAAGAATATTTAAATGCTTTATGTGGATCCCACTACATTTTTTGCTTAGTAGATAAGTTAAAGATTCATTATTTGATCAATAATTTGACAAAGTCCGTGAACCTCGATTCAGGTGGAAGTTGACCTGACAGATAAGCTGGAACTCTAGCAAGTGGAGACTTGCAAAAGAGAAAACAGTGATGTCCAAATTAGTGAATGACTCAGCTATATCGGAGAGAGAATATAGTTTTGCGTCCTTGGAATAAGGAGGAAGGTCTTTATTTATAGGCTTCCGATTGGTCGTTCGACAAGTCTCTAATGATCCATTAAGGTTTTGAGGATCACAATGTGTTGTCGTAGAATGTGTCGGAGAATTGATCTTGATGGAGTGTTTTTTTCATCGACACGGCTGGTAGAGCAGGATGTCGATGTGTGAAAGGTAAGGTTGGCTCGACCTACTTGTTAAGGGGGTTGAACTGGGGATCAGTTTGGCTCGGCCTATTAAGTAATGTCCGAAGCTACGAGCTTTCATATTATTGACTTACACTGACTTGTTATTTTTATCGTATGAGGGTTTGGCACGTGATCAGTGATAAATCATCTCCAACATTCACTATTGTTAATAAAGTAATGTGGTCTCATGTAGCTTTTTTTTAGTTCAACGTTGAAGATTCAAATCTCCAATCTTTAACCCTTAATTTATGTTTATGTTGGCTGTCCGGCGTGACTTTTTTTTTTTTTCAATTCACCAAAATTATCAAAATGGCATAAATTCCGCCTCTAAAGTTTCGTTTGTTTGGCGTCTGTCATATCCTAGTAAGAATGCCCTTATTGAAATTTTGGGCTCATGAATTGGGCTCTATAAGCCCAAATTTGGGCCGATATGACGTTGGAAATGGCCCAATACAAGATTGACACTGGACGTTGTTCCTAAATCATATGGGCCTCTACTGTAGAGTAGAGCCGACGTTCTCAATTGGTGGCAATAGTCCAATTTGATATTGCAAAATTTCAAAATTTCCAGTTGGATTAACAGCGTTTCCATCTTTCTAGCGCGTGCTAGCGGGGGAAGAAAGCAAGATTACAGAATTACAGATCGAGGTCGCTTTGCTTCTCCTTGAGATCCACTGAGCGAGAGACTGATACATAGTGGAGCTTCAGATCCATTAAAGTTTGTATTGAACGTTTTCAGAATTCCTAAATTCCTCGGTTTCTATATAGATGAGGCTGTTGCAGTTGGCCTTTGTGGTTGCTTTAGCTTCTGGATTTGCCGCCATTCTCATCTACATTAACGGCGTCTCCGACCTATGTGAGCGTCTATCTCTGTGTTTAATTTCTTTCAATTGGCATTCATTTTATGCGTATGATCGTCTAACTTGAGCTAATATGTATTTGTAGATGGAGGCTACCAACTTTCCGAACAGGATTTTGAAGCTTTGCAGTCTCTCCAAAGCAGTTTCCAGAAGTGTGTGGTGAGTTCTGGAAACCAATTGTTTCAAATATTTGCTATTTCCAAACTGGAAAGAACCTGTCGGTGAGAGCTTAGCTCGTGGCTATTGAGGCAGAAGCTTATGACGTCACATTCTCTGTATTTGAAGAGTTTTCGAATGCCTAGCGATGACGTTGAGGACCATGCAATTGCTTTTCGATGTTGATTTGTTTTACACGACGTTGATGATTGTGTGTTTTTGTCAGTCACGTGGAAAGTAGTTTAACATTTTGCTCCTTGAAACAAAAACCTTAATCTCTTGGATAATTGTACGTCCATCGTTCAATGGTGTTGCAGAGTGCGAATGGATTAGGTTTACAAGCTGTAGGTGGCGGAGATTATTGCCTAGTTTCAATGAGGTTTCCCCAAGATACCATTCCCAAATGGGTAGGTTCTCTTAATCATTCTGACGAACCGTTCATATATTTGTTGAGTAGATGAGTTCCAATTGAGTTGGAGCATCAAATCCCACATTTAGCTCCTGCCACATTGTGGTTTTTTTTTATCCAAATTTAGTTTATAATAAACTAGTACTCAGATTTTTGAAATTTACATGTAAACAGAAAGATCCTAAAACTGGTGAACTTGAAGGCTTATCTTACGAATTCAATCTCTGTGAAGCTGTGGCTACTTGGGAACAGGTAAGCTGTGCTTTTTATGTCTGATGAAAGATTGTATTCATCAACTTTTTAGGAGTAATTGAATGTTCACCAATTCTAATTTCTACTTTTATCTTAAAAAGTGCATCTTAAGTTAAATGAGCTCGTCTTTTTCACATTTCTCATTTAAAGGTTCATAAGCATGTTTACAAATTAATTATTATTTAGTGAGTGGACTGCTCAGGTGCGGAACAGTACCACCATATTGACAAGGGAGTACATTGATGGGTTGCCAAATGGATGGGAGGAGTATGCTTGGCGTAGGATTAACAAAGGAGTACTTCTGTAAGTAGTTACAGTTACTGAACTTTGTCTTGAAAGGATTGATAATTTTTGTTTTTTGTTTTGTTTATATTATCACTCCTTCGGGGGTTTGTATCTTTGAACAATTTTCTGTTCCTTTTCGTTAAATCAATGAAAAGTTCGTTTCTTGTTAGAAAAAAAGACACCATAGCACTAGTTGAAGATTTTTATTCAATTGAAAATGCCAACTATTCTGAATGTAAGTTTTTAGTTTTTAAATTTTAGACTCCATCATATTTGGGTAAACGTTTTCTAGTTTTATGGACTTTATTTCTAATAATCCAAGGAAACAATTTCATCTTAAGCTATAGTTTCCTGAAAAGTTCAGATGAATTTACAAATTACATGTTGGTGTGTGTTGAGCTCCAGATAAACAACCTTATCAAATGATCGTGGACAGTTTCCAGTAACTGATGCACTGTGACGTTTTTTCTGTTTGCAGTAATCGCTGCGAGAATAGAACTTTATGCATGGAGAAACTTTCCCTAGTACTTCCTGAAACACCACCATATGTTCCAAAACAATATCGCCGTTGTGCTGTTGTGGGAAATTCTGGAGATCTCTTGAAAACCAAATTTGGGAAGGAGATAGATGGTTTTGATGTTGTCATCAGGGAAAATGGGGCCCCCATACAGGTCCGCTTCTACCGATCTTATTAGATGCTCTTTTCATTTTAATAGTTTATCTTAGTCTGTTTTTTGCTCTGATTTTCGCAGAACTATACTGAACATGTGGGTAAAAAGAGTACCTTTCGTCTTCTTAATAGGGGATCTGCAAAAGCTCTTGATAAAGTCGTCGAGTTAGATGGTATCAATATATTTTCACTTCTTGTGAGGCCAATGACATAATATTGGAAGTATACTGAGTATCAATTGCATATTTTGCAGAAACAAGAAAGGAGGTTTTGTTAATCAAAACAACAATTCACGATATCATGAACAAGATGATTCAGGTTCTCGTACTGTTTGTAGTGGTTCCTTTTTAGAAGATCTTTGCCACAAATACATGATTCTAATTTCTATGCTTTCGAGCATTCTAGAATTGGTACTGGTTGGACCAAATGCCATGCTTTGTACCTTTTTAGCCATAGCTCCTCTTTTCCATCAAGGTTCAAGCAAAAAATGAAGGGTTTTATTTAATAGTTCCTTTTTGGCAGATTTTCCCTTATACTCTCCCCATTTTTCATGTCTTGAAGGGAGAAAAAGGGAAGAATAAATAAAAAGAGACTTAGGCTAATGAGCTAATCCCATATCTCTCTAACGAAATTAAAGATGAAATTTCATTTATTCCTTTATGGTAGGGTTTGGGTAAGCAAGCATGCTGGAAGGATGTTTTCAATCCTTTACTTAAGAAAGCTGTTTTATTGTCACCGTTATGCAATCAGACATCCTCTTGAATGTGAACCAATCAATTCAGGAGCTTGGAACTGAGCTTTCATTGTCCTTAAATATAAAGCATTATGTGAATTTCTCTCTCTCTCAATTTTTTTTATAATTCAAAGAATACCCTTCAGAATTCTTCGAGAGAAGTTAATATATTTTTATTCTAGTCATCAATTTTATCAGTCATCAATTTTGTCATTCATCAAATACATAGATTTCATACCACTAATGACCAATCATGTTTTTCATACCATTCTACTTGCGAAAATTTTGTTCCTAACTTGGATGTTGAACTGCTCCTCGCATAAAATTACATTGTTGTTGATTGCCTCTTTCCACCCTACTTATAGTCCTATTTTTTTTCAGGAGGTTCCAATAAAAAATCCTGTTTATCTCATGCTCGGTGCTTCGTTTGGTTCTGCTGCAAAAGGAACTGGGCTCAAGGCTCTTGAGTTTGCTCTCTCTATATGTGACTCAGTAGATATGTATGGCTTCACGGTTGATCCTGGCTATAAAGAATGGTATGAAATTTGTTGTTACGAATAATTTCTTCTATTTGAAATAAAAATATACCTTATCGATGAATGAAAATAAATTTTTTCAGGACAAGATATTTCTCAGAATCTCGGCAAGGTCACACACCTCTGCATGGTAGGGCATATTACCAGATGATGGAATGTTTGGGCGTAAGTCTGCTATAATTTATGTCACGTGTTGGAATAAGAAAATATTAGACTTTGAGAGTGGTAAATTTGAAATTGAAATTTCATTGTTGATTGTATTGAATGAGTTGAGTTCTATAATCCAATCCCCTGTATTACAGTTCATTTTAAATAATGATCTCAACAGAATCAGAAGAAAATTCAAAGTTTATAGATAAAAATTATTCAATATTTTATGAACAAGTATTTAACCACAAGTATTGAAGACATTTTTGCACGCTGGAACTTCATTTTCTTCTTAACCTGTTATTTACTAAGCAACATATTAAAGATGCATGTCTGGACGAGTTCTGTACTGACCATTTATCTTTCATCTGTTTTTGATTAGTTGGGAAGTAATATTACTTTTGAAACTGTGTAGCTTGTCAAAATTCATTCTCCCATGCGACCTGATCCTAACCGGGTGGTGAAGTGGGTACCAAGCCGAAACATGGTTACTGCTGCTAGAGTTGCATCTGAGAAACGATTAAGGTAACTGATTATTATCAGCAATCCAGCATCCACCATTGAACCACCCCCCCCCCCCCCCCCCCCCCCCCCCACGCACACACCACGAAAGAAAAAGAAAAGCTCCATGGGGGATCAATGTCCCTGTTTTTACTAAACAATGAATCATTCCATGAATTTTGAATGCGATTTCATTCTCATTTGATAAGCTTGTACAGCATGGTAAGACTTTGCGACAAAGCTATTCAACGTATTTCTGGGCCTTTGAAGATTTTTCACTTGACAACAAGTGACCTTTAATTGGTTGCTACTATCCATCTTACTATAATTTTTGCTTTGTGTGCAAGTTGACATTATTGGTCTAGAATTTCAACCCAAAACATGCTTAAATGATTGCAGGAGTCGAACTACTAAATCCGCAACTCTTAGCAATGACCAACTATGAAGTAAATGTTTTTGTGTTCTACCGTATTTGCTTAACTAATGAATCCAATTAAATACTTCCTTGACTTTGTACATACTAGAAACTTTGTTTTTCATATGTTCGCTCACTAAATCAACGTATATCATCATTTTCTATATTCCTGATGCTTTTACTAAAATGTGTAGGAGGGTTGGAGCGGGTTCCGGAGACCCATTGGCTGCATGTTCTATCACAAAAAAGCAGATCAGAAGCAAGCCTTTATCGATTTCAAGTCTACGCAAGCCTGCTGCCGCCCATCAAAAATTTGTGAGAGGCGCAACTATGTATCCTCTGGAGCATAGTCCTGGTCATGGTCTTCTTTGCACAGTGCCGCCAAGTTAAATCCATGGATTATTTGTCGAAGTTCGTCTAAACGAAAAGTCAATGCAGAGAAAGATTGAAAGGCAAAGAAGGCATTGTTGAAGCATGCCTAAGAAAAGCCTTTTCATTTCTGCAAGGTACGAACTTCCGCATGCACATCCCGGATTCCTGAAACTGGGAAAGTCTCAGAATCCGTCAATTCTTATCCCTTTCTTTCTAGCAACAGCACGATCATTCATCTGGATCTGCTGCTCCCATTGAAAGGTTTTGGTGGTTATTTTTCACCCATGTTCATGTAACTTAGTTCGGAGAGTAATTACAAAGGCCCTTCATCCTTCAGGCTTGTTCCTGCTCGCCGGAGAGACAACTTTTCTCCTGTGAAGTCTGCATTGGCGAGGTGAGTGGATCTTGATTTAGTTATAGATATTTTAAATTAATTTTGAACTGCTCCACATCGTATTGAGTGGTTTCATCACCTCAAATATTTTTGTGAAGCTTTCGAGGTAGTTAGATCTGAAACTTGGGGTCTTTAGAACGTTCCTCGTGTACTTGCTTTAGCTTTGGTCCATCCGTTTGGGAGTTGCTTATGGCCTCTGATATTTGCTCCTCTGGGTGGAAGTCAGCATCATGAGTTTAATTGGGTTTAGGGTTTGTAGAAGTCATTTTATAACGATTTGTTTTGTACTTTTAATTTATATATAAAAAAGTATATTCTATAACGATCACTATTTTCTTTTCTTTTTCTTTTGTTTATTTCTTTAGCAAAATTTCTCAATTTGAAAAATAAATGGTCTGACTTAAAAAAGGAAAGAATTATGAGACCTGACTTGTTTTTTTGTTTTTGTTCTTACTCGGCGCTAGTTGAATTCTATTTGTTCTTTTATTTCTCATAAGCTACATTTTAAATATTAAACAAAAGAAACAATAGTTTTTAATGTTTGAACTCTAGAATGATTTTACAAGTGAATTCATTTACTTTTTATTCAAAACTTTCAACGTCTAAATAATTTATCTACAAAGTAAGAAAACCATTAATAAGTGATGGCTACTAAACAATTTTTATGAGAAAAAATCAAAATGGACCTGCTGTATTAGTTATTGTCTCGAAGGAATTCAAGTTGGAAAAAGAGACGAATGAAATTTGTATGGTTAAAAAAAAATGTCACTAGTAATTTGCTGTATCCAATCAATACACAGCGTGAGCTTGAGAGTGCCTGTGAGATGAGAACACCGATGTCTTTCAATTTTTGATAACAAAATATATAATTAAATTGTCGTCTACGACCCAGAGTCATTAAAAAATATTATAAGTGCATATTTGATGTATTTTTAGGATATTAGGATTTAGGAACATCCTTCCGGATGCAGGCTGCAACATAGGTATAGGTATTAAAGTTCACCATTTATTCTAGAAGGGCCCCTTTCTGACGACTTTATCAATCTGCTTGACAATGAAAGCAATCAGAAATATAGAAATGGACATCTAAAAACAAACAAAAAAGAATATATATATCTATATATAGATGTAGGATAAACTTCTTTACTTTCATACTCAAGTATTGTTATTTGAGAATGTATTTGATGTTATATCATAGAATTGTCTTAAATTATGATTTTCTTATGTTCCAACTATGGTCAAAGAATGGACCAAAAGCATGATAAGAAAATAGTGTTACAGAAATAGAACTTCTTTGAATTAAAATATGACTCAAGGAATCCCTCCAAATTATAAATCATCATACAAATTCCCATGAAAGGAGGGGATCTAATTGAAGGCAAGAAGCATATATACATTTATGAAAAGAAAATAAATGGCCAAATTTGCAGTATTATCTCACTCAAGGAATAAAGACATATCTATCCAAATGTTGGACTAAATTCCAAAAAATGCTATTAAAAAAAACATGGAACGGTCATGTTTTAAAATTTCGTAACCATAGAAATTCTATGGTGAAAAATTAATATTTTTTATACATGAAATAATTAGAAAAATGTGGAAGAAAACACTTGGGCGTCCCCATCTCCACATCCACATAGTACCTACCTTATTTCTTGAATTGTCATTTGTCATACAATTTAATATTGTTCATTAAAAAGTGATTTGGAAAGGTTTCTAGTTCTTGTTCACCCACCTTGCCTTTTTTTTTGCCAAAAAAGGATCTTTAGACACACTTTGGAAGTTGAAAATTAATTGTGTCACTCATTATTACTGCTTTTTTCTTTTCTTTATTTTGATTTAGAGTAGATGGTTCTTGGAACAAAAATCAATAAAAGTGAGATATTAAAGTGCGGTGAAAAAGTAGATGGAATTTTAAGAGATGGCCCAGAAATGAAAGTGTAAACAGTCTGACTCTGAGGAGATCTTGAAAAAGGCTCTGGCATGTAATTGAAACAACCAAAAAGAGTTTTCAGCTTCATTTTGCAATTGGATTCACTTCTTTTGGTGAGAGAAAGAGAAAAAAACTCCAATACAAATGGAAATCCGGCCACCATGTCCGGCGGCCGGCGGCTGCTGTCCTCCTCATCGCCGCCGCACCCACCGCCGCTGACTTTTCCAATTCCGCGCGACTCACCCACCGTTCATTCTAGAAAATAAATCGGATTTGTTTATATCAAAAAGAAATTAACTGAATTTTGATTAGCTTCAAATCTGAAAATGGAAATACCATACCAATCCACTTCATTCTTTTCTTCAGCTTAATTTTGACTTATTATCCTTTTTAAGAAAGGGAGGTTTTGAAATTTGGAAATGCTTTAGACTATTTTTGTTGTTTATATGCAAAACAAAACTCTAGCTTTTTATTATTTATTTTTGTCTTAGACTCCATGATTTATATTAAAATAAAGGGCCAATTACAAAAATGGTGGAGCAACTCTAGACCTTTTATTTATTGCAGATATTTTAAAAAATTATAAAAGTAACGTGTAAATAATTTGACCAAATTATTGATATATCGCATGTCAAATTAAAAAATATAAAAATACATGGCAGTGGGGGAAAGCCAATAGGGTGGGAAGTGAGGGACACGCTCTTAAAATGCGAATGGGGGTTGTAGTTGCTATTTTATAACAAGTTTTTGTTCATCCAGCTGCAATTGCTGCCCTTTTCATACTCATACCTACGCACTTTCTTTGCTTCTTTCTTTCTTGGATTGGCATTTGCAGAATCTCTGGTTCGCGCGCTCACCTTCCTAATTCTCATTTGCTCCCCGCCATGAAAGTTCCTCTGGAAAACGACCATTTCGCCGTCTCTAACCAGCTGATTTCTTCTCTGCTTGACGATATTCCGGTCATCAGCAATTTCAAGGGCAAATGGTCCTCGATCAGAGCCAAGCTCTCCGATCTTCGGACCCAACTGCTCGATGTCTCCGAGTTTCCGAACTCGTCCTCCAATCCCCTCTCTCTAGATTTCCTTCATTCTGTTTTCGAAGCTCTCAGTGAGGCGACTTCTCTCTCGCAGAGGTGCCGGAACCCGGAACTTTCCGGCGGCAAGCTCAAGACCCAGAGCGATGTTGACTCCGTTCTCGCCAAGTTGGACTGCCTCCTCAGAGACGGTGATGTGTTGATTAGAAGTGAGATTCTTCACGACGGTGCCGTTTCGAGCTCGTCGTCTAAAAGGGAGGCCGTGCGCGCCGAGTCGAGAAATTTGATCACGAGGTTGCAAATTGGGAGCATTGAATCGAGGATATTTGCAATTGACTCGCTGTTGCAGTTGCTGAATGAGGATGATAAGAATGTGACGATTGCTGCGGCTCAAGGTGTTGTTCCTGTTCTTGTTCGTCTACTCGATTCCAGCTCTTTGGAACTGAAGGAGAGGGCCGTTGCTGCTATATCTATTGTTTCCATGGTGGATGGTGTTAAGCACGTACTGATTGCTGAAGGTTTGCCGCTTTTAAATCACTTGCTGAGGATTCTCGATTCCGGTAGCGGTTTTGCCAAAGAGAAGGCCTGTTTAACCCTCCAACCGCTGAGCATTTCAAAAGAAAATGCGAGGTCAATTGGTTCTAGAGGAGGAATTGCATCTCTGTTAGAGATTTGTGAGGCCGGTACTCCCGGTTCTCAAGCCTCTGCAGCTGCGGTTCTGAGAAATCTTGCTTTGTTTAGTGAAATTAAAGGGAATTTCATGGAAGAAAATGGGGTTATAGTTCTTTTGGGGCTTTTGGCCTCGGGAACTCCGTTGGCTCAAGAAAATGCAATTGGGTGTTTATGTAATTTAGTCGTTGACGATGATAACTTGAAGCTCTTGATCGTTAGAGAAGGTGGGATTGAGTTTTTGAGGAACTTCTGGGATTCAGCTCCATCGGTTCGCAGTCTCGAAGTGGCGGTGGAGCTTTTGAGGCTCTTGGCTTTGTACTCCCCGCTGGCCGAAGCTCTTATTTCAGATGGATTTATTGATCGGCTTCTTCCAGTTTTGAGTTGCGGAGTATTAGGTGTGAGAACTGCAGCGGCTCGAGCAGTTTACGAACTCGGATTCTGCACGAAAACGAGAAAAGAAATGGGGGAAGCTGGATTCATCACACCCTTGGTTAATATGTTAGATGGTAAGTCTGTTGATGAGAAAGAAGCAGCTGCCAAGGCATTGTCTTCTCTACTACAATATACCGGTAACAGAAAAATTTTCCAGAAAGAGGAGAGAGGGATAGTAAGCGCAGTTCAGTTGTTAGACCCTTCAATCACAAATCTAGACAAGAAGTACCCTGTTTCATTGTTATCCTCAGTTGTGATTTCAAGCAAGTGTAGGAAGCAGATGGCTGCTGCTGATGCTGGTTTGTACCTACAAAAGCTTGTTGAAATGAATGTAGAGGGGTCTAAGAAGCTGTTGGAAAGTCTTGTCCGTGGTAAAATCTGGGGTGTCTTTCCTAGATCTTAGCCGTGGAGGACATTTCCAAAAGTCTGTTTATTGTATAGAAGCAGAAGCATGATTCATGGATCTGTATGTACAATAGATGCCTGTATATTTTTAATTAAGTCTTGATTTTAGTTTACGTGTTAATAACTTTTCTGTTCTGTGGTAGAAAATGTCAAATGCTGCACTATGCCAGCTGAGTTTGAAGATCACTTTTACAGACATGATCTAGGTTTGATGACCCAACTCGATTTTGATTCTGTGATCATACTGTAAACTTCATTGTCCAATAATCGAATGACATACCTGCAATTATTTTAAGAACTGTTCTCTATTATATTAGATTTTATAGTTATCCTACATACTGATGCTGTATTATTCTAATGAAACAATGTGATCAATATCAGGATGATTGAATTGAAACTTAGAAGTTTTGATACCCACCTGAATTTTTTTTTCCTACAATTCAACTGGTGGAGAAGGTAGCATGGCCTGCTCTGATTTGTATTGGAAGCCGGAGACTTCTTTGTTAATAAATCCAAGTATGTATCTTTAATTCTGCAAGGCTTTTGCAATCCATGAATTCTGGAAGATGATCCTTTTCAATTCTTCCATATATTCTTCAAACATAAAATTATTAAGGTAGGTTTCTGATTGCCTTTTCAATTGTTAATTATGTGAATATCTTATTTACAATACCTTCTTACCTTCTGATCATGAACTTTAGAATAATTGTATATCATTCTGACATTATTGATCCGAGATGGTGCCTATTTGGTGATGTTGATCCTCCCTGTAACTGTGGGTCTAAAGCACGTGCATCTGTAGTTAAGCATGTGCTTTGTTCACTGATTAAGGCAGGAATTAGACTGTCTTTGTTGGCTGGTGCCTTAACAGGTAAGGGTCCTACTCAGCTCTTGGCCCATTCCAGCCACTGCTCTGTTGACTGACCTAGCTAAGCTTACTATTTTATTCTGTCCACCTCTTTTCTTTTTTTTCCTTTTCTTTTTCTTCTTCTTTACATAATGTTGTCCAGGTTGAACCAGATATCTTTCTTTATTTTGTAAGCAGTAAACAAATTACTGCTTCCTATATTCTTAGCTATAGTGGATTTGGCCCAATTTAATAGTCTAGAGGTGGAGAAATGGATTGGAGGAACAGAACTTTTGAGCAAGTTGTGGGCCTTTCCCTGCCCTGCCCTTCTGTAGCCTAGCTGGTTTCATGATGAAATTATTGGGATAAGCCCAGTATTTAATCATGAAAATTGTCCAAAAAATAGAAACACTGTCTGTGAGAGGGGGCCCTTGAATCTTATAAATAAGATTTAAAGAATAATCAGCAGAAACATTATTGGACTCCCCTTCTCTTATCAACCAGTCTTGAGGAGACGGTTTAGTAACTTCTAGAACTCCCAAAATTCTTAATAGCATGGCAACGGTGGAGCAGATGGTGGATGCTTTTGTCCACTGTTCTATCGAGATACGATATCCCAGAGAAGAGAAGAAAAGAAATGGCAAAAGGGAGCTAAAGTTTGGTTTATGTTTCCTAACCTGGACGTTCGCTTTTCTAGTCCTTTCCCTTATTAAACTCATCCATATCTGCTGCTCGTTGATCTCCAGGCGCTTGAATAAACCCAGCTGAAATTGGATTATAGATGAGAATTGAACAGTTGGCGATAGACGAAGAAATTAATCCCAAAAGGAAAACTAAAACAGATTGTGAAATTGTGGATGAAATTTCACTTCCTCCACGTACAGAAGTACATGATGAAACTGAAAGGAACACATTAAATTAGTTAGGAACAATGGTAGACAGTAACTCTCCTCGTTGTCTTGGGCTGACAGATAATAAAGAAAGCCATAGCCAAGACCAGAGCCACAAGCAATCCAGCCAGCACATTATTATCATCTGATTCCGAGCAGCACTGCATTCTTCTGTATATATTCAATTCTAGCTCTTCACAAACCTGTCAAACTTGTAACCTAACCGTGATCTTCCTGAAAACAAAATAAGAGAAACTATTCTGGGTCTGCAAAGAGTTTAGTGTGGCCCTGAAAGTAGCAAAACTAAAACACTAACATAGAAGTGGTATAAGACTTCTATCCAAAATCTGTAGGCAGCAAATAAAGATTTGACACGTTAGTCACAAATGTGGCTCCCGCTGTTCTAGTTGTTCTGTTTGCTTGCGGCTAAAAGTCAGCTGTCAGTAGTTCTTCTTCGTATGTTATTTGGTGGCTGAAGACCGCGTTCCCAGTTCCAATTCACCTCTAATGGACATAGTGGTGTTGGGATCTTTAGCTTTTTTTTTTTTTTTTTTTTTTTTCCTGTTCTTGGCTTGTAATGCGATGATTCATGTTGAAATTGATGCCAAGTTCATATGTGCTTGGGCCTTTTTGTTGCAATATGGCCCTAATTAGTGGCATTAGGGGTCTTGGGCATTTCCCTTTTGGCTCAGTCAAATCATGAAATTAAGTGTTAAAAATGTAATTTCCTTTTCCATGTTACAGATTTGATTTTCTTTCTAGGAATTTTTTTTTAGTTCTTCCCTTTCATCTTATAGAATGCGTTTAACCATAGCATTAGATTTGTTTGATTATAATGCATCCTCTTATTCTAGAAAACATAAGATAACATATATGAAAATGAAAAATGTCATTTTCATCTTTGAAAAATATGAAAACTGTCAATGCACAAATGAAAGACTTATACTTCAACATTCTTATTATTGTTATTTTAAGAGTATTACATTATAAATATGGAAGATGAGATTTAAACTTATGACCTGGGAAGGAAGGTATTGGTGCTTGGCCACTTGAGCTCGACAACTTTATTATATTTATTTTCAAGTTTAAATCATCATATTCAACAAATCTAGAAAGTAATTCAAGTAAATATCAACCCTGTTAGAAGAATAGAATGAGTTGCAGTGTGGTGGGGGATGGATGAAGATATGATAAAATCCTGAGGATAAAACAGCCATTACAATGATGGGCAAAGTGATGGACAAAATCAATAAACAAAGAGGAAGCATTTTGAAGATGTAATGAGACAAGTGTGGAAGATTGAAGAAGAAGTGACAGTACAGTAGGAGGGAGACAAGAGAAAAGTTTTGACCAGTGGTCTGCTTTTATGATGCCAACAAAGAAACATGGTTCTCTTCAAAAACAACAATGAAACAATCACTCAACAAGAAATAACAACATTCTCCACCTTTTAATTCCACACCAAAAATTCTCATCCTTTTCAGCCTTTTTTCTTCCCACCTTCAGCTCTCACCAATCATCACAAAAACTTGCTCCTTTTTCTTGCTTTTCAACAAAAGCTTCAATTATTACAAATAGACAACTGCAACATGAAACGAGAAACAGAAATTTCACCAAGTGGAAGAGCCTGAGTTGTTTATTCTGGAAAAAGTAGATGGGCGAGTGAGTGGCGAGTTGTCTGTCACAGATTTCGATGATTCTTTCACCTAGCTGTGACTGGAGCCATTCAATCCGTGGGACTGATTCGTGCCAAATGTCGATGGATTTGGGCAGTGACTGTGAGTCACAGAAAGGAAGTCAGAGAAAAAGACATGAAAATGTCAGCACTTCTGTCTATGAGCATTTAATATATAATTGGAGCTGCTTCATTTCTTCTCAATTCAATCTTCCAAAACTTCAAATCAACGCGGTTTTGAGTTTTCTAACCGGATGAAATTTGCTGTTTCCAGATTTATTTTCCATTTGATTTTTAATCTTTACCAAATTTGGTTTCTGTAGTTGGGATTTTTTTTTTTTCAAATTTTGTTCTTCCATTAAAATTTTCAATTTAATTTTCATGTTTTAATTTTAAGTCTTATCTCTACATTTTTTCTTAAGAAGTTGACACATGAGTGTGGAATGCAAGGGAGAGTGAAGAAGAGAGATTTTTTTTTAATAATTATTTTTAGAAGTTTTAAATAGTAATTTGTCAAACAAAGAAATTTGTTCAGTTTTGTGAAGGAGTTATTTTATTCACTGATTAGGGGATGCAAAGGGATATTTATAGAAAACAATCTTGCTAACTAATCGGTATTAACTATTAACAATTGTTAGGTATTAACTATTAACAACTATTAACAAATTATCAAAAACCACATATAATAGAAATTAACAAACAAATAACATCTCAACACAACATCATATGCTCGTACAGTGGATAAGAAAGTATTGTTACAGAAAAAAAAAAAAAAGTTCTAGTGGTCTCCATTATTTAAAATTGTTTAAATTGATACCTAAAATTTGGTTAAACTCACAAATTATTCGTTCTAAAACACAATTAACCAAATATAAGATTCTAAATTTATAAATTTTAAAATCAAAGTGACCAATTTAGACACTAATTCCAAATAAAAAATAATATTGAAACTTTTAAAATGATGCCGACCCAATTATTAGACCGATTTGACAAACATAACTTTGATTAATAAAATTTATTTCCTTTTTCTGAAATGAATCGTATACTTTTAGTTTGCTACGCCCTTATTTTGTTCAATTTTCAACGCCCACTTTTTAGTCTCATGAAAAAATCTTTTTTTTTTTTTAATTATAAACAATTTCAAAGGTATAAAACGAAATAAAATAGACTAATTTTTTCGATGCAAAGAGTCAAAGTATAAAGATTGAAGTTGAAGGGGAGATCGATTTCCTTGAATTATGCAAAGATTCAAGTCAGTGGTGGTTAGTTTTCAACCGAAACATGGTTTGAAATTTGAATAAATATGAAATTAGTAACTTTCAAACTTAATAATTATTCTCTATCAAAGACTTATTGTATTGTAGCCTCTAAGAATGTTTTTGGTGGATGCTTTCTTTGGTCATATTTCTACCCTTTCAAACTTCACATCTTTTTTTCAACACCTAAACATTATTTCAATTCTCTATTTATTAAAAACAACAAAAATATAAATTTCCTTAATCAATAGACTTGATATATATTCTATTTCCAATTAATTGTTTGCCTCTTTTTGTCATTACCTTCATTTATTCATCGAGACTTTTGTATTAATTATTAAATTAATATGTTACTCCTCTCCTCCTTCCTTTATATCTTTGTACGACTCTATATTTGTTGCACTTTGTAATAAAAACAAGATCGAATATAATTGAATTGCAGAACCAAAAATAATTAAACCAAACCAAATTAAGGTCATGTTTATTGAACCAAAAAAAAAAAAAAAAAGAAGAAATAAAATAAAACTGTTGCTTTTTATTTTTGCTCCAAATACAACCAAAACGTAGCTCTCGTTTCTCTGCCTCGATTTCTCAGCAATAAATGAGACCCAACCCCTCTAAAAAAACACCCCTTTTAATAGATTCAGCTTGGTAGGTAATATTTAATTCACAACAACTCTTTTTTTCTTATTTTAATCTTCAAAAACAATAAATAATAAAATTCAATCCCTCCTCTCTGACTCTTCACAAATCAGATCCACCCTACTTCTGTATTTGTTTTAAATTTCAATTTTTTTAATTATATTTCTCATTTTTATTTATTGCTAACGTTCTGCAATGGTCAATAAGAGAGTGACAACTATAGTTTTTAATACATGAAACCGTAGAAAATATCAGTCCTCTTGGCCTTGTTCCCGCGAAACTGAGAAGAATTCTGATTATAATTTCCAAATAACTCAAATACCCTTCATTTTAACCAATTATTTTTCAAAAATTTAGCCAAATTTCATAAAACTAAAGACAGATTTTGGAAGTGGAAGCTTCCAAACCGTGGTTGGTATGGTATGTAATATAAATACTTTTTCGCAACCGTACGCATTGGAACTGTAAATTCAAATATATAAAAAAAAAATCCAATTGTAAAAAGTTGCCTACCTTTTAAAAAGAAAATTCTTGAACGGAACGGTACGGACGGAGAGGGTTCTTAGTTCTTTCCTTCCGTTTTCCGTTTCATTTAGTCGGTGAAATCTCCGCTAGCGCCCCCTGGATAGTAAGTAATATCCACAACAACCACGGTAGTACAAGTAGGGGCATTTTCGTTATTTTGTTCATAACGAGGTCTCATTTTTCGAA
Source organism: Momordica charantia (assembly GCF_013281855.1). Taxonomy (NCBI): domain Eukaryota; kingdom Viridiplantae; phylum Streptophyta; class Magnoliopsida; order Cucurbitales; family Cucurbitaceae; genus Momordica; species Momordica charantia. Next base: position 20,978,777 of record NW_028275161.1, read on the forward strand.
AATTTCAATTCTTCATAATAATCGGGGAAAAAAAGAGAAAAGAAAAATGGGGAGTTTTTTTTCACTCTCACCGTCTCCCTCCACCTCACTGATTCCTAAAATCCGAAAGCAAGCAATCCAAATTCCAAACGCCGAAACTTCTCTCTGATTTCTTACCAGCTTCTTATTTTCTTCATTATTAAGCGGTTTCCATTTCTGGTTTTTGCTTGCCTTCCATTTTTCTTCTGCTTCTTGATGAGTTAGTGGCCACTCTATGAGCTCCGGGAGCTTCACCAATGGGTTGCGTTCTTGGCAGACAAGTCGCCGACGGTCGCCGGGGCGCATCCGGACCTCACCGTAGCCACCGGACCACCGATCACCAGTCTCGTGCCGATGGAGTTAATGGCGATAGAGATAAGAAACAGGTGACTTCGGCGGAGAAGCAGGGAGTTCGGCAGGACGTGGATTCATTGTCCATTGAGCGCCGGAGACCTGCGCCGGGGCTTTGCCAGAGGAATGAGCAAGGTTGGCCGTCGTGGCTGCTGGAGGTCGCCGGCGAGGTGATTCAAGGCTGGACACCTCGTCGAGCCAATACATTTGAGAAGCTCGCCAAGGTGTGCCACGTGTTCATGATCGTTTTCTCGCTTTTTGTATCGATTCTGTATTTGTAGAAAGTTTGTGAAATTTTTGGTTCTTGGTGATTCAGATAGGGCAAGGGACGTATAGCAATGTGTACAAGGCGATGGATCTTATTACTGGAAAAATTGTTGCTCTGAAGAAGGTTAGGTTTGATAATTTAGAGCCGGAGAGCGTAAGATTTATGGCCAGAGAGATTCTGGTCTTGAAACGCCTCGATCATCCCAATGTGCTTAAGCTGGAAGGATTGGTTACTTCGAGAATGTCTTGTAGTCTTTACTTAGTCTTCGAGTATATGGAACACGACCTCGCCGGACTTTCTGCCGGTCAAGGAGTCAAGTTCACAGAACCTCAGGTATCCATTCCAGTTAACGCAGATTCTTTCTAATTTCTATTATTGGCCGAACCTGAGCATTTTGTTATTTTATGAATGTGAATCTCAGTGTTCTTCTTCCGTGGTTGATATTTTTTCCGCGGATTTTGCTTCAGTTTTAAATTGAAGTTCTGACCTTATTTGGCTAGCTTTTCTTTTCTTTTCCTTTCGCACTTTACTTGCTTTGAATTCCAATGTTACTGCAGCGCGAGTCGTTGGGAAGTTTTCTGCCCTTTTTCTTCATTTTGTCTTCTTCCCCTGGAAAGGCTGACTTAGCAGGTTTTCTGCTTACAAGGAGAAATTTCACGCTTTAACTTCATAAATCAACGAGAGGATAAGAAGAGTTGTAAAAATTAAATTTCTGGATTAGTAAATAATGTCCAGTTTTGGTTGGGTTGAGTTCAATAATTCTCAGAAGTGAAATATAAGATGTTTAAATAAAAATATGCTCCGTCTTTCTTCGGCACCTTTGTGCATTTGGATTCAGATATTACTTCCAGGTTCTAAGTTCATAGAAGAAAAAAGACTCAACAGAAGTTTCTATCTGACATGATTTTTTATTCTTAGAATTTTTGGCTTTATTTCCTCTTCGGACAAAAAAAAAAAAGATTGTTCCTGTCGCTTTAGTTTCTGTTATATACTAGCTGCTAATGTCTCAAGGAATAGCCACATTTAAAAATTGACGTTTTCTTAAAGAAAGAGATCTTAGATGATCAGGATCAGAAAATCCCAAGTTCAAGTAGGACCTTTTCAAACTTCTCCAAGTAGGTTGTATGTAAATACATTCTCTGAGGTTTCTAAATAAGTTTGTGTAGTTGCTCACATATTACAGAGGATAGCTACTCATGAGATTTGCCACATTGATAATGTCAAAAACATGAAAAAGACTGCCTGTAACTGTTCTACCAGGTCAAATGCTATATGAAGCAACTATTGTCTGGGCTTGAGCACTGCCACAACCGAGGTGTTTTGCATCGTGATATAAAGGGCTCCAATTTGCTAATTGATAATGAAGGAATACTGAAAATAGCTGATTTTGGGTTAGCTACTTTTTTTGATCCTGAGCAGAAGCAGCATATGACTAGCCGAGTAGTAACGCTTTGGTACCGTCCGCCGGAACTATTGCTTGGGGCTACTGTTTATGGTATTGGGGTTGATCTTTGGAGTGCTGGCTGCATCTTGGCTGAGCTGCTTGCTGGGAGGCCAATCATGCCAGGAAGGACAGAGGTATTGTTTCCTCCATCTATCTATTCCTCCTCACTATCTTCTTATTCTATGACGTTTTTCTCTAATGCTTATTGTACCGTCCCTGATCTGTCTCTGAACAATTAAATTAGGTGATCCATTCCATATGATGTTATTAATTATTGAGCCCTTGATGCTACATAATTGATTTGGCCATTAAAAATGTAATGAGCATGCCTTAGCTGTTGCATGATATTTCAATCATTTGAATCCTTTATCATGGGTGTAGATATTAAGAAATGAATTGTTTAAGCTTGATAATTCGATCATTTGAATCCTTTATCATTAATAAAATGTGCATGTTATTATGACACATTGGGGACTACGGTGGTACTATGTATTGCTTACATTTATATCTTCCAAGTTCAGTAGATAATGCAACCATGTAAGAGTCTGATTTTTGTTTTTGTCTTTACACCTCAGTTTATTCTGCCTTAACAAGACATTTATTTGCCAATAATTCATCTTGAACTGATGCATAGAGTCACTGTGTGGAGTTGATTCTGGATGACCTTTTCCTGCTAGGTTGAACAACTCCATAAGATATTTAAATTATGTGGTTCTCCATCTGAAGATTACTGGAAGAAGTATAGATTGCCAAATGCAACTCTGTTCAAACCCCAACAACCGTACAAACGCTGCATTGCGGAAACGTTCAAGGATTTTCCATCTTCTTCTCTACCTCTTATTGAATCTCTCCTTTCAATGGACCCCGATGGGCGAGGTACTGCCACTGCTGCTCTGAATAGCGAAGTGAGTAATTTTGATTTAGAACATTGGTTATGTGAAAGTCAGGTATCTAATTGTTCATAAAACAATACATGTCTTTTTCTGATTGCAGTTCTTTTCTATTGAGCCGCTTGCTTGTGAACCATCAAGTCTACCGAAATATCCTCCTAGCAAAGAATTGGATGTAAAGTTGAGAGATGAGGAAGCCAGAAGGTTCTTTTTTTCCCTCCCTTTCTTATTGTTTCTTCCGGATCAGTACTGGTGTCTTAACTGGCAATGTATGTTTTCATTTTAGGCAAAGAGGTCTAAGTGGGAAAGCAACAGCTGTTGATGGTGGAGGCAGGAGAGTAAAAGTACGGGATCGGGTTGGTCGGGCTATCCCGGCTCCTGAAGCTAATGCAGAGATTCAAACAAACTTAGATGTAAGTCGGGTTTGCTGCCTATGTTTCGATCTTTTCATAACTGGTTTACTTGCTAATGTCTCCAATCTGTTCTTCAGAGGTGGAGAAATGTGACAAAAGCAAATGGTAAGAGCAAAAGCGAGAAGTTTCCCCCACCTCATCAAGATGGGGCAGTGGGGTACCCGCCACACGAGACGTCTGAGAAAGGCCATTTTTCATTTGGGGCAGCTGATACATCATTCGGCTCTTCCATTTTTAGTTCCAAGTCTGGATCTGTTACAAGTTCAGGAGCTCCCGGGGGACCTTCCCGGAGGAAGAAAGCCGATAAAGATAACCCCTCGGTGTCTTCGTCTCGAAAATTAATCCGTGCACTCAAGCCATCAATTGGGTTATCAATGGATCTGTTGTTTAGGGGTAAATAAAATAAAGATACATATCTTGAGTTTTTGAGATGCCATATCTGAAATAGAGAAGAATACACATAAAAATGGTTTATTCCTTCACTTCAAAGTTTAAGTTCTTCCCCATCTCAGCTTGGTACATAATCTACACAGTAGAAGTAGTAGAAGCCTGAGGAGATTTCTGTATATTCTGCAAGATGGGGTTTTCTCCAAATGCCATCATTTTGCCGTGTCTTCCATAAAATGTCATAACTTTTATTATTTTTGGGAAGCATGCACTGCTTCTTATGGACATTGGAAATGACATTCTTTTGAGAAATCAAGAGAAACTTTTGACCCTAATGTTCTCTGCAAATGCTACTTCCAACTGGTGAAAAAGGTTGACTTTGAGGTGCTTTCACCAAATACAAGCTGATTTACTCGGAAGTTCCTTTTCTGTTCAGAAAATGTGCCTCCTATTTCAGAAATGACGAGTTGCAACTTTTTCATTTTGGGAAAAATTAATTGAAACTTTAGATAGAACAGAAGTTTTGTTAACTAAAAATTGAATAATTCCTTTCGTTCTGTCATAAGAAAAAATAATAATAATAATAAATCTTTTGGAAGCTGAATTAATTATTTATTATTTCTTAACTTAATGTAAAAGGTAAAACTAATTCCTCTGAAATTGTAAAACAAATCGTTATTGATATTTTGGAAGCCCAATCTCAAGTCATATTTTTGACTCAGCCCAAAACTGTAATTTCACCATGATCCAAATTTCGTACGTTTTACAACTTTGAGATTTGACCTGTAAACTTACAAGTCTATAATTATATAGCAGTAAGTTTGAGATTGGTATATTGAATCATAATTAGTTGAAAATTTTTTCGTTTCATCAATTAATTTCTGTAGATTAACTATCATCAGTTGGCTCATTAGTCCAAATGAACCAACATAAATAAAAAATTTAGATATAATGAGTTTAAATCCAATGAAATTAATCCATGTATGCGCTAATTGGCTAAAATACTCACTGATGTGAAAACAAATGATAATAATTATGTAGATTCATTTATTTTTAACTACTTATTTGCTTAATTTAAAATAATTAAATAAATGGCAGACTAAAACCATGGAGTTCTACATCTTAGGACAAAAATCTAGTAAATACTCGAACATATTTATTTTTATTGCAGAATGATCCTAATCTTTCCAAACCATTCGGAAAAATAATTCTAAAAACGTGAAAATAGAAAATTAGAGGGTTGGGCAAATGTCATAATTATTCAGGAGATTCTCTGAAAGGATGGGTGGTGATTCATGGGACAAAAATACAGAGAAACAAAATTTTGGAAGATGATAAATACATCTCATCCGTCCATCACCATCTCTGGTTGTAAATGTTCTAAAACAACAACTCACAAAACCAGAAAACAGTATTGTCCAAAAGACAAAACCTGTCGGCTCAAACGGGCCATTGCCATTGATCACCATGAATTACTTGTAATCTTTAATCAAATTTTGCCCCACACCAAAAGCTCCCTAAAGGGTTCAAGATAAATATATAATTCTTTTCTAACTTATCATAATCTAATAGTTTAAGTCTTTTTATTAGAAGATCGTGTTTAGTTTTGGCTAAATATTAGAAGAGCAAATTGTTCCACGTCGAAAAAATAGAGAGGAACAAGATGTGCTCCAAATGTCATATAAAGACTATGTCTTTAGGTTTTATTCATTCCAATTGAAACACTTTCAACATTGTACTAGTCCAATAATGGTTAAATGAGTGATATTTGCTTTGGAGTCGAGTAGGAAAATTTGTGTGATTTTAATAATTTTTTTTAATTTCTCTATTATTTTTTTTTTATTATTCATGCGGTAGAAATATAAGCTTTTTCTCAGATCTTGTGGTTGAATTTATTTATTTATTTATTTATTTGAACAATATTGATTAGTAGTTTCTTTTTTATGTTTAATATGAAATAATGATGTGCTATTTTATGTCGGCTCTTGTTTTTTTCTTTGAGATAGTTGATAGTTCAATTTTATTGGGCTAATTTTCGAGTCTAAATTATATAGTCATAAACATGGAGAATTAAATCATATATTTTTTAACAAAAAGAAAACTATATACGGATGGAATTAATGGTGAGATATGGTAAATATTGGGCAAGATTTTGAGTGGGGGTCCAAATGCTGTCTCTTTAATTAGAAGATGGGGACTGGTAAGCCATTCATTTAATTTTATAAATACCATTCTAATCATTGCCCAAAAAGTATCACATTCACAAGTTTTTGAGAACCCATATACACACTCCTACCCACTAATTCTCTCCATTAATAATTAAAATATATCATACTCATCAATTATCACTACACAATTGGATACTTCTATATATGTAAATAGCCACTAATTAATAATTAAACAAAAAAATTTGCTGACGTTCAAGAAAAAGAAACTTTTTACTAGATAAAATAAAATGTGATATCGTGGATGTGGTTTGCAATTGCTAAAGTTTGAAAATGAATCATGATAATACATGTAATGTAATTAAAAGTGGGAGTGGAGGAGCAAAGGCCAAGTGGGGGGCGATCAGATTGAAGGGTGTGGTGTGGGATGAAGCAAATTACGTATCAAAATCGAAAAATCAAACATGAATAATAATTGTTACATAAAAAGAATGGCAATAAATTAAAAGAAAACAAAGCTGATATCAAGATTACAAATCAATCAATCATGCATGGACTGATCAACTGTTGTTGGGAATAATTTTTGGCTTTTGTGAATGCCCCAACAGTAAAAAGCTCTTCTTCTTTTCTTCTCTTTTCCTTTTGTTACAGATGAGGTTCAATTTCATTGGAAACCAACCATATCTCAAATAAAATAGTGGTAGATTATATTATTATAAGATAATATTATTTGAATTGTTATTAGATTATGTTATTTAATTACGAATCTTTGTAGTTTATATTATATTATTTGGATTATGATTTTGGGCTGAATGATGGTTTATTCCTCCATGGTGAACAAGAGGTTCTATGTTCGACCCCTACGTTGTCTCTAAGGTAACTTAAATATAATTGAATCACCAATAAACTCAAAAGCTTAATTAAGTTGATGGGTTAGGATAAAGTTAATCATTTATGGATATTTAACAATATTCGAAAAGCTTAAACTGATTGGGTAAATTTAATTCGTTTATATGTATTCTCAACACTTCCCTCTCACTTGAGAAACAAGGGTTCGAACATAGGACCTCTTGCTCTAATACCATGTTAAGGATATGAATAGACATCACTCAACCCAAAAACTTAATGTTAAGGATCTCATATCGGTAAGATAAGTGGCCTAACAAGGGTTTATAATATATAAGTAAGCTACTACTCTCATGCCAATTGATTTTAAGATGGAATCCCATGAATATTAATAGGTTTTTAGTTTGTTTGTGGTATTGGTATGCAGTTGGGAGAATCGGTGTGTTTTGGTGGTTGATCGTGCTTTCGGTCATGATATGAATTCTGATTGGGTTGAGTTCAGTTTGAATTTAGTTTGATTTGTGAGTCAATTGTCATCATGTCGATTCGTATTCGTAGGGATGTTTCTCTTAAGTTAATTAAGCGTACAATTAAGAAATTCATTTTAGCACTAGCATTGGATTTTATATTGGTTTTGGTATTGACATCGGTTTTGGTATTGACATCGGTATTGGTATTGACATCAACGTCGACATCCGATCCTGATTATTGGTTTTGATATTGATCGAACCTAGGCAATGACATCAGCATCAACATCAACCTTATTTCTCAAACTCACAATTGTTAAAACATATTATTGGATAACGTCATTTGAATTATTATTAGGTTATGTTATTTAAATTAAGATACGATAGTTTAGATTAGTGAATTATTTGAATTATTTGATTATGATTTCATATTATATTAGTATAAATTGCCTTTTGATGCTCCAAGAATATAAAATATGGCTTCTTCTATCAAATAAAACTTGTGTCCTAGGTTTCAAATAGTACACAGAAATTACTTCTTCTATCATCTCTTCGTTGATGTTTAATTTCAAGAAATTTGTTTGAAATGAAAGTAGTTTTGCTTGAGATATTGTCGTATATAAAAAAGACATTGAAATACACATTATTATTTCATAGAGATTTCTTGAACCCTCTTTACATTTCTCGTCGCATGAACAATGGACAAAGATCGATCAACATATAGAAAACAACGAGAATGACAACTCTTCAAACTCATCCCTACCCCATTTATATTTCTCCTCCTACTCCCACTTATTGAACAGACGACTTATATTACCATGGCTGCAACTCAATTATTGTACTTCCAACTTTATATCAAACTATTACCCATCAAAATTACAATCCCAAGAAACCATCTTATAACAAGTGCTTTGACAAATTACAATGAGAGTGGCTAAAAAATAGTGGAATAAAAAAGAGAAAAAATAAATTCCAACTTTTGGGTGTGGGAAAAAAAGTTGATGGAAAGTCAACAGAAAGAAAAATTATTAGAACATGTACACATCATGCGAGGATGGAGATTCGAACTCACAACCGTTTTGGTAAGAGATAGATGTTTTAACCACTTGAGTAAAGCTCAAGTACACAACTTGTTGGTTTTGGCAAAATATTGGAATTGAAGTTGTCCCACATTGGAAGAATACAAGGATTGCTAAAAGTTGTCCACAAGGAGGAGATATGTTCCAACTACTATAAAAGGAGCTCATGAACTTGAGTTTTAATCATCCCAATTGAAATGCTTTAAGCCTGATATACTAGCTCTAGTTAATTGAGCGGTATTTGCTTTGAAAGAGTGTTTTGTGTAATTGAGGTCGGGGAGAGAAATCTGTGTGATTGTAATAATTTTTCACATAGTGGATTTTCCCTTGTGGGCCGTGGTTTTTTCTCCGGTTTGGAGTTTTTCCACGTTAATTCTTGTGTTTCTTTATTTTATTGCTTTTCTAAGTTATTTTCTGCTTATTCCTGCGGTGGAAGTAGGAGATTTTTTCACCAACACAATTGGATTTATAAGAGAAAAATTAACCCATACACAAAAGTATCTTGAATATGCATATCTAAATATTTATTAGAGGATTGGTATTGCGATCTTGGCATTTGGCATATGATGAAAATGTTTATACTTAGCAAAATCACAACTTTAATGACCTCATATAAAAAGTGAAAGTGAAGAAGATAACAACTTTGAAAAGCAAAGCAAAACAAAGCAAATAGGGTATTTGTGTCTATCATGCAACTCACCAACTCATTATAACTCAATAATTGCTTCTTCTTCCCCTTCTCTTTTCTCTTCTCTTTTTGCCCATATTTTTGCCTTTACTTCACCATTTTTATTGCCCACCATTTATTCATAACTTCATTCAAAATATCTTCATCTTCATGTATGACAATGAGACTATTAATTAATTAGAATTTCCACTAATCATGGAAGATATGGAATATATATTAAGCTAATCCTATCATTTGCCAAAAATTAAAAACACTACTACTCGACAAATCTTATCCTCTGGGTTTCTATAAATTCATTAATCTTTTTTTTCCCCCACCTCACCCTATCCTCAAATCCAAACCCCCACCAAAAAACCCATTTCATTTTTGTCATTTTTGCATTATTAATTAATAATTATTATTTTGCTCACCAGTACCATTTCCAATTATATGGTGCTGGGGAGTTTGTTTTTGAGAGATATTTATATGCTTTTTAAATTAATAATATATCAAAAACTTTAATATGAAAAAGAAATATTTCTTTTTATTTTCTTGGATGAATATGGTGCCACTTGGACGTAGGGATTTGGGTCCCCCTGATTCACGCATGGCAGGTCGAAAAAAGCTAGGCAGGATAGAACGCAATAACTAAATTAAATTATAAAGAAACAAAATCATTTTCAAATAAATAGTGTGTTGAAGCTTAAATTAATAATAGTAACCTTGATTCATTAGACAGATGTCGTAGGTTAATATGTAAAAACAAAGTTCAAAACGTTTTAAAGATGATGAATTAGCTGCTTCTATTTGATTTGTTAGTAAACAAAAATATCTGTAAAGATTTCTATCACTTTTTAGTTATTGAATTCTTGTGGTATAGTTCATTTCATTTATTAAGCTACACCGTACACGCTATTTATATAATCATGGAGAGCATGAATCAAATTCTATTATTTATAATATTTTCAAATTTCAAATTTTATCTGGTTGATTTTTGAAAAAAAAAAAAGAAGAAGAAGGATGATTCAAACTTTCTAATATAATACTAATAAGATTTGTGTTAAAATTTGGGAAGGTTTATTATGAAAAATAGAAGAAATTTTTTAGTTGCAATTAATTGCTGCTAAGTCATTAAATGAAGATCTATAATCTTTTAGATATTTCCTTTTAAAATTCTTGTTTTATTCTTATTGTATTAAAAGTTTTTTCTTTTTTTAACCCAAAATCGATGATGCGTGGCCTCGCCAGTTGGATTCTCCTATAACTGAGAATGTCGATGGTCATCCATCACTATAACAAACGTTGCGGGACTCGTCCTCAAATGAGGAGAGGGGGGAAGTCCCGACTATGCACCCTACGAGGCTCAAATCGGGAAGAGCGGGAAGAGGTATCACTCGGGTCAAAAGAAAATCAGAAAGAAAGAAACGGTAGAGAAATGAAGCAAAAAGGAAATGGGAAAGGGGAAAGGGGAATGGAGGCTGGGGACAGTCACGTGAAGAGCAGGCGCCAAGGCAGCTTGTGTATTGTGTTACTGTTAGTGTTTGTTTCGTAACGTACGTAATTCTGGTGGCTTAAGTGATTCTTACAATTCTTACGTGGCATGCATTGTTGGCCAAATGGCACTTTTTCTAAACAATTAAAAATAAAATTCCCACCTCAAGTAATTTCAAGCTTACAATAATTATTATTGTCATTTTTATTTAATTTTATAGGAAACAGTAGCAATCAGGCAGGCTTATATATATGGAGTTTTCTGACATTTGTTATCACAACGAGAAAAGAAATAAAAAATAATAATAAGATTAGGCTTTTCGGCCCCCTCTCGAAACCTCTCTCTTTCATCGCAATCATAAAATCTGTTCCTCACCACAACAGATAGCGATGGCTATTTTCGATACCCATCACCCAGCAGTTTTTGCATTCGGCCTTCTCGGTATCATATCATTTCATTTTTCTCTTCTTCTAATTATTTTATTCCACCATTAATATATATAATTGTTGCTCTAATAATATCTTTTGTTTTTTAGGTAATATTATCTCCTTCATCGTGTTTCTGGCTCCTGTGTAAGCATATAACTTAATTCATTATATATTATATGATCTTGGTTTTAAGTAAAGACATAGAATATAGTTTATAATTTTTGTTGTGTGTTTGCAGGCCGACATTTATGAGAATCTGTAGGAAGAAATCAACGGAAGGGTTTCAATCAGTTCCATATGTGGTGGCACTTTTCAGTGCAATGTTGTGGTTATATTACGCCTCATTCAAGACTGATGAAACCCTTCTCATCACCATCAACTCCGTCGGCTGTGTCATTGAGACTATTTACATTGCCATCTTCATCGTTTTTGCTCCTAAACCAACTCGGGTACGTACGTTACGTTACACAAGCTTTTGCATTTCTCTCTCCTACTCGTCAAAAACTGATCCACCGCCATGCACAGGTTTCGACATTGAGATTTGTTCTTGCATTAAACTTTGGGGGATTTTGCGTAATTCTACTCCTCTCTCGCCTCTTGGCACAAGGCTCCACCCGAGTGAAGGTTCTTGGATGGATTTGTGTGGCGTTTTCTGTTAGTGTCTTCGCAGCTCCACTAAGCATCATGGTGAATCTCATTAATTATCATTAATTTTAATTACTTTCATTCCTTAATTAAAATATTTAATTTTGTGACTTTTAAAAGAGATTGGTGATCCGCACGAAGAGCGTGGAATTCATGCCATTTTATCTATCATTTTTCCTCACACTCAGTGCAATTACGTGGCTTCTCTACGGCCTATTCCTCAAAGACATCTATGTCGCGGTATAATATATATAATTCTCATCTCTCAATTATATTCTTAAATATATTTTTTTATTTCCAATTATTAACTATTAACATGATGATTAAAATACATATTTTATTTTAATCAGCTACCAAATGTTTTGGGATTTGTATTCGGGGTGGCTCAGATGATCCTCTATTTAGTGTACAAGAAGCGCGAGACAGCAATAGCAAAGGACATGAAGCTACCACAACATACCACAGATAATATTGTGATCATCGATATCGCCGCCGTCGTTGCTCCGACCACCAATAATTCCGGCGCAGAAAAAGAATCTAATTCTGTGCCACTTTCTGATAATGTAATAATAACCAACGAAATCGAACTCAACCACAAATTGGACGACCATGAACACGAAAACTTGGGGGAAGCTCAGCCGTCTGTTTAACTGATATAGTCTAACCCTGTTTTAATTTTCAGTTTTTTCTTTTTTGAATCTCTCTTATGTTTTAAGTTTGTTTGTAATATGCTTTCATTTTGTTCTTATCTCTGTTTGTGTACTTGCCCACCTTTTCTCTAAGCTACCATGTAAATCGTGTATAATGGCTAGAGATTAGCGATGGTATGTGCATAAAATTAAGTTTTTTTAATCAACTTTCCTGATTTTTTATGAATGTTTCGTGTTTGCTGATCTTATGTGAGTAATATTTTTATTGTGACTTTGGTTCTATGTTATAGCTGTCTTGGGTTTTATTTAGATACACGTATATACCAATTTCCCTTTTATAGTAAATTTTAAACAAAATAAAGTGTGTTGTATTTTCGTTTACGTCTTACTTTTCTGAGAAAATGAATAAGTGAATTAAAAGGAATGTGTTGTTTAATTCAAAAGTGATATGGGGTTGCTTTATTAATTTTGTGGCTGTGGTAGGAGAAGATTATTGATGAGAAAAGTGGGATATGATTTGATTTTAAATAAAATAATATTTAGATGCTTAACCTAGAGGACCATTAAAAATCATTCACAATTAAGAGAGATAAATGTATATAATAAATTGATGCAAATTTTTTAATGGTTACAAAAGTAGAGAAGATATCTACTTAACCAAAGCACCTAAATATTATTATTTTTTAATATTTAAAATATGTCATGCACTTACCATACTTTGGAACACCTAATTAATTATTATTACAAAAGTTTGCCTATCTTTGACTTTTTTTAATTATTGTTTTTGTACAAAACTTAGAGTGATAGAACAAAATTTTGACAACATAAAAATAAAATAGAAGTAAACATGTACAAAAAGTTTACACTTTTATGAAGTGCATACCTAGCAACTTTACCGTTTAGAAGAGAAAAAAGAAAAAAGTCACAACATTTCATATATCACAATCATCCTAGATTAGCTCATTAGTTTAAAGAGGTGTAAGAAATCCGAAATAATTTAGAGGGAATGAATTCAAATTCCAGGGTGGTGGCAACCTATCTAAGATTTAATATCCTACGTGTTTTTCTTAGCAACTAAATATAGTACGGTCGCATGATTGTCCCATAAAATTAATCTACATGTGTATAAGTTGGTCCGAACACTCTCGAATGAGAGAGAAAGAAGAAATATGTATCATATTTAGTGAGAAATTTTAGAACATGAAAAAATTAAAGAGAGATCTATGTTAGAAAGAGAAAAGTAAAATAAAAGTGAAATTAGAGGAGAGAGAGAAAACAAACTTCAAACAGATCCATGAGTTAGAATAAAAAAGTAAAGTTATAGAGATAGAGAAGTTAGAGGACTAGAAATAAAAAGTTACGTAGAGAAAATTTGTAGAGAGAAGACTATAAATTAATGGAAGAAAATAAAATTATAGGTTAAATATCGGTAAATGAATTCATTTACCCAAATAGATTGAAAAAAGTTAGGAATAGATATTTGTTAGTGAGAGAAAAAAGTTAAAAGAACAGAAAATTTAATGAGAACAAGTTGGTTAAGATGAGAAAAGAAAAGTTAGTGAGAGGACGATAAAAGTGAGAGAGAGAAAAGAAAAATAGAGGGAGAGACAAATTTTAGAGAGAATTTCATTGGTTTTATAATTTTATAATTACCTACACTCTAAAAACATTTTTTTAAAACTTAAAAAAAGGGATCAAGATAGAAAATAAATGACTAGTTTAGTAATCTAGTTTGGATGAAAAACTTAAGCATTTGACAACTATTTATATTTTTTGTTTTTCAGTGTTTTAGAAGCGTTCTCGAAATTATATAAAAAAGTTTGAAAACAATAATTCTTAAGAAAATAATAGTGTAATTAATTATGGTAAATTGTAATGGTATGATAGATTAGATTAATGCAAAGATCATAAAATGGGGTGTCGTGAATACTTTATATCCATTGATGTCACTCCAATTTAAAGATGATAAAGTTTTTGCATTGAATTGATTTGGTACGATGAATATAATCTGCTTTTTGTGTGGTAATTGGTATTAGTATTACGTACACTTCACCAAATCCAATGGGTTTTAATTCCCTTTTCTTTCTTCATTCAAATTCATCTTCTTCATGTCTACTATCATTCCTCCCCCGGCCCTAACATAGAACAAACCACACCACAATTACTTTTCATCAATTTACTTAAATTAAGAAACTTCAATTATATTCTTAACTTCCATTCTTTTTTATTACAATAATCCCAAAGATTTGGTATATCAAATAAAATTCGTCACCGCTCATGAGAATCACTTTCACCCCTCATGTTTAGTTGTGTTTGGGAGTGATTTTGGCATGACCACAATCATTTTTGTCATTATCAAAATCGCTCCCCTTTTCATTGATGATACATTAAAAAATTGACTTTAGGAAAGTTTAAAATAACTTTAAATCGATTTTTAAGGTATCATTTGGATGGTGAGTTTGAAAAATTAGTTATACTTAAATTTCTTTTATCAAAATTACTCGTTCTACGTCTCATCACTCCGAGAGTGATTTTGGCATAGCTAAAATCACTTTGGTCATCACCAAAATCACTCATCGATAAAATGATCATGTTTGACAATGATTAAAATTCATTTTAGAATAATCCGAAATCATTCTTAATTGATTTTTGAACCAGCAGTTTGGTGACTTTTGCCATGTGATTCACCAGGAATTCGATATCTCCGATTCCATCTGACTTTGAACACATCTTCACCAACAGAAATTTCCAAAAGTGAACGGACTCTAAAGCCTTAATTCTCAATTAAGAGTCACTTCATTAACATGGTATCAAAACAAGATGTACTGTATTTAAACCCTGCATTGTTGTTTCCTCCTAATTTATACTCATTTTCACTTTGTTGACCTTGTGCAATTATTTCAACCTGGTTGTTGGAGGTGAATTTAGCCTCACACGTGGCACATGTTGATTGGACGAGAAGTGTGACCTGCGACAATCATTTAAAAAGCTTCAAGTTTCATCATCTCGGTTATATTGTGCCTTGACCGAACTGACGTCTTATGTGGCCGAGCCGAGCTAAGTTTATGAAAAAGCACCCCTTATAACCTGTTAATCTGATTAGCATCATCTCAACTTAACTCCAGTCTCCGACAGACTCCACGACAACATGTCGTGATCCACGACCACCTTAAAGATTCGTTGAGGCACTGTCGAGAATATTGTCGGGAGGTCGCCTATAGATAGATCCCATTCACTCCATTTTCAGGTACACGAATACTGGATTCTCTCTCGAGTTTAGTTCGACCAACTACTAACTTTTGCATCGGAGCTGTCTGTTCTGTTTTGTATGTCACCCGTTCAGCTCATTCTTCGAGCAGTTCTCAGTGCCGAGCTGAGGTTCGCAGTGTTGGTCCAAATGAGAGGAACGTTGAGATATGATATATGGATTAAATTTATCGAACCCATTGCCACTAAAAATTAAAAAAAGATAGAAACATTTTAGGTGGGGGCTAACCATGGCCGTCGGCATACCCCCAAATTGGAACAGTGGGAATCATTTTTAGCACACGCATAATAAAGGACAAACACTCATTCATTCCATCACTCTCTCGTAAATAAATAATTGGGAAATTTTCAATATTTGCACTTTTTTTTAATAAAATAAATATCCAACAAACAAGTCAAATAATTTACATATTTATTATGTTGCTAACTTTTTATAATGTTTTGATAATTTTATTACAAGAGTATTTGAAACAAAATGTGAATTAAAAAAAATCTATTGAAAGATTAGATTTAAAGTATATAAATATCATAAGACAAATATTAAAACAAATAGAAATATATGATAAATTTTGCCACTAATCAGAGAAAGAGATGCAGTTTATATAGTCGGCAAAATATCACCGCACCTCTTTTTTTCGTTATTTACCATCTTAAAAATTCGACTATTTTTTATTTGTACAAAAAAATATTTTGATATTCATTGATCAGGACTCATCTTATTATTAATCACCAATTTATTTGACATCGCTCTAATCTTTTGAAAATAATAATTTTTTTTTTTTTTTGGTATTTCTTCGTAGAAAATTTAGTTTAGTGAAAGATGAGTGTTGATTGGAAATTTAAAATATTGGTTTTTTTTTTAATCCTTCTTTCTCATTTTTCTCCTTGAATGGTGGGAAAAGTCGAAATCATCTTTCGACGATGATCCAATTGGTAACTCCACGTGTACGGTGCCGCACCCTCGAGTCTATGATTTGTTTTGTAAGCCAATTATTTTCTACCAACCATGCACGTAAACTCAACCAAACACAAAATTAAATATAAAAACAAATAAGAGACACTGAAATTGGAATTTAGAAGGAAAAGAAAAACAAAATCAGAACAAAAAAAACAATTGAGCATCTGGAAAAAGCTAGCGAAAATGTACAAGCAATATAAAAGGAAGAAGAGATAATTTTCTGATATCTAATTTATATTTTAGTATTTGTTCACAGAACGGTTATGTTAGCAATCTAAATTTGCATTTGCTTTTTCGCTTTAATTACACAAATACAGGAACATATTCAGGTTCGGGAAGCTACAATTACAATTAGACTTAGGTTGCCAAATTTGAAAGGTTATCAGCTCTAACTTCAAAAATTCTTCTCTCACGATGATGGAAAAATCACACAATTTAATATACAAGTTACCATTTCATTGGACAAGGTTTTAGAAAAACCATTGCAAATTCCTCATAAAAATTGAAGATTAAAATATCTTTAATAAATAAATAAACCCTAGACCTATCATAGACAACCTTTTTTTAATAAAGAAATAAAACTCTAAACCTTAAACCTTAAAAAAATAATATAAGTAGGAAAATTCAAAAAAGAATGGCCAGAAAATTACGCAAAGTTACTATATTTGTTTAATTATTTATTAAAATATTATAATTTAATCATTAATATAAATAATTGCACTAAATGACCCTCCGTTGTCACCGTGAAAGAATATTTTTGAAATATAATAAAATGACCTTTCAAAGAATATATTTTGAAATATAATAAAATGGCATTTATTGAAGACAATTTGAGAAAAAAAAACATATTTAAATCGTGAAATATAGATTTGTAAATATTAAAAAAAATAGATACTTGTGAAATATCATGTGTAATGTAATAAAACTCATTAAAGACAATTTCTGTAAAAAAAAATAATAAATAAAAATGGTCGCCGACTTCCCATTATTCAAGTAAAGGCAATTGTCCCCTCTTGCATGTGGAATCATTTAATTTAGAGGATATCCCTACAATTTGATAGGCCGCCCAAAATCCACATAATTCCGAACAAGTAAGAGGGCCATTCTTGAGTACGGGCCCATTGGGCCTTAGAGATAGTAAGTGCGGAACGGCCCAAACCTAATACGGATCCCTAATGGAAATGCAATAATTCTAGTGAAAATACTTCATGTGCATTTTTTTTTTTTTTTACAATTTCTTTATTTTATTTCATTTACTTTTTATATGCAAAAAAGTTAAACGAAAAACTTTTAATTCTTACAAAATTTTAAAACTGAAATAGATTTTTAAAACTTTTTTTTAATATTTGAAATCTAACTATATTCTATGAACATTTAAAGACTATTATTATCAGTAAATAAATAAGGTTAACTTTTAAAAACAACAAATAAAAACCATTATCACGTTTGGAGTCTAAGAGAGAGCAAGTCAAATTTCTCCAAGTTCTGCCACTAAACAAAAGTTTATTTCAGATTGGAGTAGGATAACGTGGTACCAAGAAAGTCGTTAATTTTTCAAAATAAACTTTACTCAAAAGTTGTTGTCAAATCTATCCCAAGACTAAATTGACAAATTTTTAAAAAATAAACTTTATACTCAAAAAAGTTATTGTCCCATCATGGTAGACTAGTAGACACCTAACCTAACCTATAATCTGCAAATTCCTGGCGACTAGTGGATGGACGAAACCCCGTCGTGTCCCAGTCTTGTTTCTAAACAAAACAACTTAGAAAAAATCTATCGTCTTGGTTATCACTTCATTTTCAGATCTCATATTATTGTCTGTATGCAAATAATTAGTTTTAATTAATGATAAAATGATCAGGACAAAGCCATACCCAAAAAAGTTAAGGGGAAGAAATCCATCATTTTAGGATGGAAAAAGGCCAAACCCACAAACAGAAGCACAAACACCCACCTTTTCTCGATATTAATAAATAATGACCTTTAAATGTGTTCCTCGTGGGACAGAAATTTAGAGAGAGAGGGTCATTAATTTGTAGCCAACCAACCAACAAACAGAAACATTCTTCATATAATGTTTTTAATCTTCTTCTAAGATTGTCACACTAACATCGTAATATCAAATTGTATATAACTACTATTATATATACACTTAGTCTTTCTACCCCCGATGTCTATCCCACAACACCCAAAAAAATGAAAAAAAAAAAAAAAAGAAATTAAAATCGAAGTAGGTTCCTATCAATTCTTCCCTACCTCACCGTCTATGTATGTGCAAAGTTTGGTGTGATGACCATTATTGAACCACAACCCTCCATCCAACCTCAACACAACACTAAAAATCATACCTCTCTAAAGAAAACTCCAAGGATCAGAGACAGAAAACAAATAATGCCCACACAGGCCACACCCATATAAAGCAAAAGCAGAACCCAAAAAAATTTAAAGGAAAAGAAAAGGCAGGTGGGGGGCCGTCCATCGTCAATCTGAAATCGACTAAAGTACCTGCTGCTTCTAGTGCTTTATATGAGTGTCTCCCAGTTGGTTTGGCGCGTGTCGTTTCAGCTGCAGACAACTGAGGAGACTGAAAGCGGGTAAGGAAAAGTGTTGGCATACTGGAAAGAGAGCGTGCCTCCGTAGACCAGAGGCTTGCCGTCGTTCACCAGGCAGTCGTCGTAGCGAAGGCGCTTGAAAACTCTGGGGTTTATGAGGTGGGCTGAGCTGAACCAGCCGCATTTGAAGTGAATGCCATAGATGTCACACCCAGTAACGCAAGCGTTCACCACCTCCACAGTGTAGGTGGGAATTCCAGTGGGAAGTGGAGCAGTGGGGCCTTGGTTAATCACAATGTCTGATTTTGTACACTTTTCACCCCAAATTCTGGTTGGTTCCTCAATTGTTGCTTCTTCTAAAGCGCAATCAAACAAACAAACAAAGGGGGTGGGTCGACGTCATCCGTTAGTAATCGTGTATTGGGCATTGTTCAAGGCATCACCACGTGCAAACATTACTCTCACCAAATAAATATCAACCCCACTAATTGGGAAAAAGTCTCCCGAGACACAATATACACTTTCAGAGGTCATAAAGATGTGTTGAGAAAGCACAATTAATAATCAATTTTAAAAGATAAAGCAAATTCAAAGGCACTGGAGGGAGCTAAAGGGAAACCCTGAAAAAGATAAATCGGCGGGAGCATTTCTAATGTTTCAATAACTTTGTTAAACATAAGACAACTTTTAAAATTGAAAATCTAGAGTATACATACGAAATTTAGAAAATAGAACTTATAACGCTGTGTCATGATTCCTCAGCCATTCCACTAAAGAGAAGTTCACGCATATCAGGTAATCTTTTAATTATAATTTTATATACACACTCAGCGGTGGAGCTTCTTCGTCAAAGGTGATGAATATAATCAATTAGAAGCTACAAAGCTAATACTCAGAAAGGCATAATAATGCTCCGGGCTTTCGGGCCAAAGGTTGCTTTTATGTAATCAATGAATCGTGGACAGAAAAGGAAGAAAACCCGGTGGGCATATGGGATCTATTAAAGACGATTTCTCCAAAAACAGCTACAGAAAGGCCATGTAGGTTAAAAAGCCGAGGAAGGGGGCTGGAAAGCTACCTAGCAAAAGTTGAGCCTTAGCTCCATTACTAAGAATGGACGGGCGTGCACTTCTGACACCAAATCAACATGTATGGCAATTGAGTATCCAATCTCTCCCTTCCCCCAACCCCGAGATCATAACTTCGAAATAAAATCAAAATAATCTACACAGCAAACACAGAACTCGAGTCCTCCGATGCGATTTTTTTACTGACATTAATGTTCTTCGAAAAGTGAATTTCGATTAAATAAAATTTCAAAAACTTACTAGTCAGGAGAAGCTTGCGATGAGGAGCAACTATTGTGGTGTTAAGTCCCAGCGGAAGATAACTCGGGGGACTGGAGTTCATAAAGGAACCAATAATATCCAGATCTGCAATCATGAGAGGAAAGGGATGATGGAAAAAGTAGAAGAATAAGAAAAACATTTTTGTTTCTATATGCAGCATAAGAAGACAAAGAAGATGGAGAACAAGGAGGAAAAGGATAGAAAAACAAATAAAATATACAAAACTAGAAGAAGACAAATGAAAGGTCCGCAGAGAGACGATGTATAAGCATCAACAAATCAAAACCTAGCAAAAACAAATAGAAAACAGTGGACGACAGAGAATAAAGTGCCAGAGATGATTCAGACCTGTAAGGAGCGCAGACAGCGAAAAGAAGATGAAGAAAACTGAGGCGAAAATCACCGAGACTCGCCGAGTAGCAGTAGTAGTAGTAGATAGATCGTCTTTCATCATTTAGAACCGCAATCCTGTAGAGTTGAGAGAGGCTGTTACAGAAAGAATCGGAGAGAGCGAAGGAAGTCGAAATCGAAGTCGAAGGAATTAGGCCGTCCTTGTTAAGAGAGCTTCAGAGAGGACTAAAAAGCCTGCGTTGGGAAGAGGAACGAAAACATCACGTCACCAGAGAAACACAATCAGAATCAGAATCAGAATGAGTCAAAGAAAGAGAGAAGAGCCGTCGAAACGAAGATATGTGAAAGAGAGTTGATTGACTTTGAAGAAGAACAAGTAGTGAAGAAAATCGAGTCGAGGGCTGGCTGAGCAGCGGTCAGAGTACTGACCCCTAGGCGTAGCCCCAGAAGCCGCGAAAAAGACGAATCAAATGGGGAGGGAAAACACCGCGCGCGGCGGTCCAATTCTCAAGGAAAAAGGGAAACCAGTTATAGAGGGAAATATGGAAGCGTGTTATGGTGCAAGAGAAGTGGCAGTTATGGAGGAAGAAGAAAGACGAGAACAAGAGACAGAAAAGGAATAATACGGATATTTTTCCAAAGAAGAAGAAGAAGAGGAGGAGAGAGAGAGTGGGAAGGCAGAAAAAGTAAGAGAGGGAGAGAGAGAGAGAAGCGAAATTAAGATGAAGGGAGGGAGTTATGGAAGAGGCACCGGCACGTACGTAAAAAGCAAAAGGCGCAGAAAGAAAGTTCAGGAGAGACAGAAATGGCAGAGGGAAATCGTCGATACCTGAAAATAACAAAACAAACACCATAACCTTCAAAAAGTGGATATCGTCGTTTCGTTTCAATTTCAACGCATTTATTGAAGAAAAGCCACACACAAACACACAATGCCGCAGAAGCAGAAGCAGAAGCAGAGGAAGACGAAGTGAAACCCTAGGCAGAGCGGAGTGAAGCGCAGCGTGGAAGCGGCGGCGGCGACGGAGGAGAATGGTCGGGGACGGGGACGGGTAAAATTAGAAAATAAATGGGAATTAAAGATGTGACAGGCACCTATATAGTAGTGTTGTAGTGGGGGAAGGTAACCGTCACGTGTGCAATATTTATCCACCGGCCCACACCAACGCGCGTTGCGTAGGCGTAGGACGTGATTCCATTTTTTTTTTTTTTTTCTAATTTCTTTTTTAGTCATGATCATAATAAATTATAATATTCCTTTAAATCCTTCATTCCTCTCCTCGGTGGGAGCAGGAGAATGATTTCTTTCACATTACGTGTGCTGCTCCGGGCCCCGCCTTTTTCCGATTTTTTTATTTAACCAGATTAAAAGAAAAAAAAAAAAAAGTCTTAGGACGGGAATTGGAATCTACGCTGAAATTATTTTCTATCACCATACTATACTTAGTTTGATGGCTACATACGTAAAAGCTAGCTTTAAATAATTCTACTGACATGGAAAAGAATAAGATGAATTAAAGACGACTGAATTATAATAAACGGGGAGGAGAATAAAATGTGAAATTATTGGAGTAAACTACACTTCATAAGCTTCCCTTTTCACACAACGAATGGCAAATTTTGTTTATTTTAAAACATTCCACTTATAAGACAAATAGTGAAATTCCAATTGTTGGGGTCATGGGTTGTGAAAAGTAAAAAAATAAAAAAAAATAAAAAGCAAATGTTTGAGTCAATGCATAATATATTAATTATTTGCCCTTCGCCACGTGTAATTTAGTAAGATAGAGTAGTAGTTCTTCACCTTTCCACGTAATGTATTATAATTCTTTATCCTTCTGTTGCCTTTGCTTAGCTACTATTGTCTTTTTTTGTCTCGTCAGCTTCAATGTCGCGTGAGATGAAGATTGGTAGTTTTTGTTTTTTCTTTTTAATAGTGATAAAAATAAATAATATCTTCACCAAGGATTACGATGGTTTTGGATGTTTGGTCTTACCCAAGACATTTTTTTTATTATTATTAAAGAAAAAGGTAATCAATGCAAGCATTTTAGCCCTCCAAAAGTGATTGTAACTTATTTGTCTATAGATTGAATTCGAATACTTTGTTTCAAAAAAAAAAAAAAACATATTTGTTAAAACTGTTCGTAGGATTAATTTCAATAGAGTCCATAATTAATATATAAAAATACTATTCATAACATTTTGAAGTGACAAAGATCGTTAGTATGTATTTATATATGTGTGTAAAAATGACAACTCCACTGGTATCAAACTTTTTGGGTAGTATTAAAAAAAATTATGTAGACTCTAAGTCCAGAACAAGAATTATCATGGTGAAAATATAAATAAGTATCAAATATACCTACAATGTGCCCTCTACGAACTTTATATCTGAAGGGACATGATACAGTCGCAGCTTTGCCGCCCATTGGGCCATAAGATGGTAATGCCTCAATTGGGCCACCAGGAGTCCATTTAAGAACAGGGCCTTGGCCCATTTCGGAAGAACATCCAGACGTCCGGTTGCAAAATTAAGAGTGAAATAAGTTTTTTTTTCTTTTATTTTTTTGAAGACTGGAATAAGGTTTTCTTTTAGACCCTACAAATTTATAGGATTTTAATGTCCTAATAGGTGTTAGCATGAGTTTGAATCTATTTTCTAAAATCTTTTTATTTCTTGTTTTCACACGTATCAACGTCATTAGTTTAATTATTTAAAACAATATAAAACTTAAAATGTATATGTTTTTAAAATAAAATAAATTTATACAAGCTCACTTGTCAATATAATATAGTAAATCGAGTCATCTAGATGGATAGTAAATAAAAGAAAAAAGAGTTTGATATTGTTGTAATTAATTTATATGTGGCACGTGGATAATAAATTAAAGAACAATTATGTTTGGGTTATTCGATGTGTATATTGAATAATATTTATTATATATCTATATCTCTCATTTACGGATGTGGCATGCTAAGTAATGTTGAAATATCTCATATAAGAATTAAATTTACATAGCCTATCCGTCCAAGTTTTTGGATTGAATAATAAAATAAATTATTTAATTAGAAATCTAAGAGAAATAGGGCCTATAATAAGAACATCCCGAATAAATACGCAACCACAACAATGCCTTGTTTGGATTCATCAAATTCTCTGCTAATTAATGAAGGGTCATCCCCTCGGCTATTATAGAGTTCTCATAGCTTCTAATCTTTTCTTTCCCCATTTTTCCCTTCAAAAGGTATGTATATTATATATCAGAAAAATGGAAACACACAATTAAGAAAACTAAATATATGCTAAAAGACAACTAATAATAGCATAAAAATAAAAGACTAGAAATAGCCAAAGCTCATTCCAAATTCAAAATAAGAAAGAACTATATAATATGATACAAAACTTTCTCTATTAAATTCTTGTTTTGTTTCTAATTCAATATGTTTAAAAATTTCTTTTTTTTAGAAGAGATGAAAGATATAATTCCACTGCCTGCTAAAGCACCTTTGACTGTTGCAGTGGCGGCTATTGAATATTTATTTCAAAATTTTCAATCTTAAAGATTAATACGACTCTATCTTAAACGTGTAGCCAATAAATCAATCATAAAGGTTCTAATGATTTTAAGTTATAGTAACCTACTAACAACGACACTTTCGAAATGATTGATGATGATTATTTATTTACATATACCAAGGTTTAAAAGGTTACGTGTGAATGATTGGAAATAAAGATTAAACTCTTGAGATCTTGACTTTTGTTGTAAGAAAAAGTAGGATAGAAAGAGGGGCAAAATGGAGGCCACTTAAATTTCAACAAGAGCTACACAAGATGACATAATCAGATGATGTATTGATTTATTTTTGGGTTAAAAGTCTTATACTTGGTTTGAATTTTGGATAAGTTGGATGAAGAGATAGGACACTTGTCATCTATGTTAATCACCACTTCTAGGAATTGATGAAATTTTTGAAAATATTGGCACTGTAGTTGGTACCCTTCTTTAATTTGTCTTTCTCTAATATTTATGTCAGACTTGTTCGGTGTCTCTAATTCATCGTTTTCAAACATCTCTCTTTAATTACTTTCTCTCTCGAACTTTATATTTGATTTTTATAAGTTTAGAAGAAAAATATATTTTAAAGTGATTTTGACAGGACTAAAATCACTTCGGTCGTTATCCAAATTACTTTTATTTAGATATTCATGTTTAGAAATAAATAAAATAAAATTTTAAAAAATAAAAACCAGTTTAAATTGATTTTAGAAGGAATAGTTGGTGGATGATTTTGGTTTGATTAATGACGTGAGAATCACATCTCAAAATTAAATATTATTTAGAAGATAGAAAATTGCCTTAAAAATACCCCCGGGATATTTTTATTAGCACAAGTAATGGAAGGGGCATTATATTTAGCACCATAGAAAATCATTTTTTATTTAATTACAGAATAAATTAAGAAAATATATATTTATAAAACAATAAATCAATGATAATTATATTAATTATAATTTAATTCAAGATATTTAGTTATATAAATAATTGTTTTATCGTAGTAAAAAGTTAAATAATTGTTTTGTTAAATTTCTCAAACATAATACCATTTTTAGGAGTTTTTTTATTTCTAAAATTACTGAACATTAGTAATTAATTTCACTTCTAATTATATTAAAATCACTTTAAACCGAACATAAATCAACGGAAATCAATGGTCTCTTTAGAAATGATTTTGGAATAAGTAATTTTAGAAGGGGTTATTATATGAAATATGTATCCCTTCTGTATTCAAAATAAATAAATATGCATGTATGTACCCTTTTATTTGAAATATGTATCTCTTTTATTTGAATAAACAAAATGAGACTATGTTTATTTATTTCTAATTATTTCTGTAAATATGGTAACTTGCTGAAATTTCATAAAATACAGGAAAATATTGCATATTTGGAACACACAAAAATCATGGAACTAATTTATATAAATCTTAGTAGTTCAAATAATTGAGCATGCGTATACATATTTATATTTTGCAGTTGGGGTTCGGTTTTATCCTTTTTAAATGGACGCATTTTATAAGACTTTACCAACCAACTTTTGTCTTATACTAAATATGCATAAAATTTATAAATTGTCTTTAATTGATTAGTTAGTGGTAATAAAAAAAAAAATTTTAGTGAAGATTTTGAAAGTTGAATTGTGTACCAATGTTGTTTAGTTACATTTTTTATTGGATAATACTCAATCCCAGCTAAAATCAAAGACAATTGAAAACTTATTACTTTTTTAAATAAATTTTTATATTTACATTTCTCTTTTTTAATTATAAAAAAAATTAATGGTGGTAATTGATAAAAAGACAAGTATTTTTATTTTTTATTTTCAACTATTTAAAAATTAATATTTGAACCCAATAGCTACTTTATTTATAATTTTCTGTTTTTAAAACTTGAGTTTATTAAGCATTAATTTTGATGTTTTGTTATCTGCATTTGAAGCCAAATTTTTTAAAACTAAGAAAAGAAAGTAGGTTTTTAAAATTCTGTTTATTTGTTCTTTTTCTTTTTAATACCACTAAGATTTCAAATATAGTTTTAAGAAAGAATAAAAAAGCACATTAAATGTGAGGAAATAAATATAATTTTTAAAATTAAAAAGCTAAAAATGAAATTGTTATGAAAGGAGACTTGGGAACCATCTTTTCATATATATATTTTTTTTACCTAAAAGTGCATACGCATTTTAGTTTATTATTTATTATTTTCATTCTAAAAGAAACAAAAACAAAAGCATAATTTTTTTAATCTTATACTTATAATATGGATAAGTAATATTAAAAACTAAATATAACATAATAACTTTTCAGTGGATTATATCTAATAAATTATTTTTCATGTAATAATTTATTTATAAAATTTTAAATTTTATAGATGAATGAAATAAAAATGGTCATTAAACACTTTTTATTTTTTTACTTTTTCCTATAAAAACAAAAAATATTTTTTCATTTTTCATTTTTTTTTCTTTTTAAAATATGAAACAAGAGTAAAAAAACAAAAATTAAAAAAAGCAATAAATAAGCTTGGAGTATTCTCAACCTTTAATTGAAATATATGTCAAAGCGAATATAACTCAGCAGTAATTGATATATATTTTCAACTAAGAGGTTGAGAGTTTGAATCATCACTCCTACATATTATACTACTCAAACAAAAAATTGAATTCTTCCTGAAGATAAGACACATCTTCAACCAAAAGGTCTTAAAGTTCGAATTCTTGCTCTCACGTATTATGTTAAAAAAAAATTGAATTTTCATTAAACCTTACTTACCTTTCACCAAAAGGTTACATAATTGGTGTAAAAATATCCTTTTAGAAGGTCAAAATATTCTAGGAACATATAAATAACTAAATAAGGAAACGTAATATACTACCAACACGAACATTACAGAGATCATGAGTTTGAATTTTTCCTACTTGTTGTATTTTAAAAAAAAAAAACACAATATGTCTATTATAATTTTAAAACATGATTCAATTTGTACCCAAAAACTGAGAGAACTTTTCTATGACCTCCTTCCAATTTATTGAGGACGTAGAAAATTGGTAGGGGCCGGGGGCTACATCTACAACAAAGAAAAAAGAGAACTCCTGTATTCAAGTTTGACATTTCTTTGATTATTATATTTGTCTAAAATACAAACAAAAAAAGAATTAATAAAATAATGGTTAAATACTATTTTGTTGACTATATATTTTATTTCTTTGGTTCATTTTTGTGTATGCAATTTCAAGAAGTTTATTACGATCTCTTTTTTATTTTCTTTTATCTTTGTTCATTTTGATATTTATTTTTTCAAAATGTCTATTTTCATCTCCATACTCTTAAGAAGCAACAAGTTTGGTTCTGGGTTACAAAACAATGGAAATTTTTTAATACAAGATTAAAGTTATATTTCAAAAATTGAGTGGGTGGAGTATCAAACTAAAATTATAATGGAAAGGAAAAAGAGAGACAAAATGATTAATTTTTAAAAGTATGATTATCAAAATAGACATTTTAAAAATACAAGAATTAAAATGAGAAAAATAAAAAATACAATAATTAAAATAAACATTTTAAAACTATAAATACTAAAATAAATGATATTTAAACCTAAAATAATAATGCGCATGCGAAAGTTGTGGGTGCAAAATGAGGGGTGGATTTTGAATATAAAGGCAAAGGAAGGAGGTTGGAAAATGAATAATATGTTATTTATTTATTTATTTATTTTGTTTGAGTAAAAGAAAATGAATAAATATTTAAAACCTACTACAACTACTAATTTCAAGTTGCCACTCCCCTGCTATATTATATGCGTCATCAAACTGCCAATCAAATAAGACTTTTCCCTTAATCTTCTAATTTTGGCTTCCGCCCACCTTCCTGCTCATGCTCATCTCCCTTTAAAGTTTTTTTTTTTTTTCCTTCAGGGTTTTTTTAATTAATCCCAAAAAAAAAAAAGAACCAAATTAAACGTGCCCTTTCTCTGCATTAATTTATATCTATTGTGTCTGATGTCTCTGTTCAATATTGAAATAAATCATATGTTATTTCTATAATCATGTTGTCAACTTCCTTGTTTTCTATTTTGTACCAAAACCAACATTAGTTCTTAATGGTATTTTCTTTTTTCTTTTTAAATATGTTTTGAATGTTTCAATTTTTTTACCTCTAAATTTGGCAAACGAGTAAATTTTAACATTCAATCTTACCATTAAATAAATGTGGCAAATTTCACTATTTATTAAACTTTCATTAAAAAATGGTTGTTAACATGAGTATAAGACAGTTATGTTTGACCAAAAGGTCCTGAGATACTAAAACTTTTTTTAAGGAATCATTAAAAAAAAATGTTATCGAGTGGGTTTAAAATTGATGGAATTTTAGAGTATAACACTAGAGCTCATTTTTGTTGTTGAAATTAAATTGATGAGTTTTGAAAGATTAATTCAATGGCCAAATCTTAAGATTTTTTTAGTACAATATGTTGGGGGATTCAAACTCACAACTTGTTGATTGAAAATATATGTCAATTATTGTTAAATTATGCGCGCTGCCAAATCTTAATAATTAATTTGCTGAAATTTAATGTAACGCATTTGATTTGGAGAGTCTTAATTTTGTTGAAATTAATAAGTTTGGAAACATCATTGCTTCTCTTGTTTTATTTTTGTTAAAATTAATTGAATAACGAAAGGAAGGCTAAATAAAAAGTAAAAAAATTGTGAATTGAAAGTTCACTATAAAAGTTAACAAACCTAGAAGAGTAAAAAGTTGAAATTTTCCTCTTTCGTTTTGGTGGCTGCCATGCGGAGTGTGGGTGAAATTAATTAATCCCTCTCCCAAATAAACAATACAAATTGAATTTTCAATAATACTGAGAAAAAAAACTTTCCATTGAAAATGATTTCTTCTCAATCAAATTTAATTCACTAATACCATGTTAAGTATTATTAAATGATCGATCGATCCAAAAAATTTTTATGTAAATTTAATTTATTTATAGAACACATAACAAAACATAAAACTAGATTAAAAAAAGAAAAGGAACATTCGAAATTCGAATGAATCCAAATGTGATGACCATGGCGGTGTGGTTGTATTTACCTCTCTCTCCTCCATGAAACCTTATTATATTATACGTTATTTGCACTAAGTTTTGTCTGGTATGGTGTGTCAACTTGGAGTTAGTTTGGGGACAGGACTAAGTGGGATAACCACATTTGTCATTTTGTCAAACATAAGACCTTCCCCTTTAATTAACCCTAATTATTACTAATGTTCAATATAAACCAGCCCGGCCCGGCCCCGTTGACATTTGACAACACCCATTTTAATTCTTATATAATTATGCAAGTATCTGGAAAGGCTGCATAAAAATTAAATTAAAATTTAAAACTTTATCACTAACCCCGCTTCCAAACACCTCCCTTTCAAAGTCTACGCTATTTAATTTCCCTATATAAACCCCTCCCCCCTCCTCACTTTTCTTTCGGAAAAAACCCAAAAGTTAAAATCTGGAGCTGAGGCGGCTGGCCATGGAGGGCATGAAGAAAAAGTTGAGCAAGTATGTGAGTTTCAAGGGCTTGGCCCGGACCCGATCGGTGGACCCGATGGCGAGGAAGAGCAGATCGTGGAACAGCGGCTCCAAATACAAGCACCCGGTGGCTCCATACGGGTGCTTCGCCGTCTACGTGGGACCCGACAAGCAACGGTTCGTGGTCAGAACGGAGTTCGCCAATCATCCCTTGTTTCAGATGCTTCTAGAAGATGCTGAGCTGGAATACGGTTACAACAGCCAAGGCCCAATATTGCTTCCTTGCGAGGTGGGTTTGTTCTACCAGGTGCTGGCGGAGATGGACGCCGGCGATGATCGGCTCGGCGACGGCGGCCATTGGACGTCCGGCGACGGTGGTGGTTTAATTACTTGCAGTCCGCTCCGGCTCACCACGTGCGCCAGTAGACAGGCCGGCTATAGCCTGCTGAGTCCCTCCTCCATGCTTAAATTAAATGGTCTTTGACTCAGTACATAGATATTTACAAATATAAATATAAATATCTTTATTTTTCTCTCTCTCTTTATATATATAAAATGATAAATAGGCATTCGATTTTGAGTTGATCTTCTTATGCGCGCGTTTCGCTATCTTTGGAAGTTGTGAAGAAATTAGATCGTAAATGTGTTAACGTAACTTCAGCAAGGAAGTTGAAGCCACACACCACGTCATAGTCAAAACAAGAATATCTATTATTGTGCATTTTTGTTACAATATTTTTGTTAAAGTTTTAGATTCTTTTTCTTCTAAACTTAGGATATACTTTTATATAAATAGAGCCTTTGAATGCCATCATAATACAGTGCATCATACCTTCTGTGTGAAACTTCCTCTTGTGAAATTCTAACTAAATGGATGAAGGTTTCAAACGCAACATTAGTAGCCAAATCAAAAATTTGTCCCAAAATACTAGTGTAAAATTTCTAGTGATTTTTTATATGAATTGTTTTATTAAATATTATTTAAAATTTTCTGTCAATCGGAGATGGGATTGCACATGTTCCCAAGAACGAAAACAGAAACAGGAGAGCTGCTCATGAAAAGTTTTGCTTTTCTTTTTTTCTCCTTCGAAACCTAGCACTAAGGGCATTATTACGATATCCGAGAGGCCTTCTGCTTTGATTTAGCAAACAATTGCTTTCGTTCCTTGGTCTATTGTCGACCTATCAGATAACGTTAGAAGTTTATGAATTTATTAGATATGGTTTAAAATTTATGGATTTATTTAACACAACTTTCAAAGTTTACTTTAATTTTTAACTGCTGAAAATTCGGTAAAAAAGTCATACTTGGAGAGTGGGGTGCATGTTCATTAATGAATGACGTCCTTGCCATGCTTGGAGATTTAACCATATATGGAGCAAATAAAGGATTGGGCAGGGGGGTTTTCAGAAATTATGACTTTGTTCATTCTAATTAATGTTTATTGTCTCTTTACTCTAGGGCAATAATGTATATATAAAAATGATGGAGTCGATTTATGAATACTATATAGTCGTGCTACATTTGATATCACTAATATTGTCAAAGTTAATAGTCTAGTGAAAGAATATCGGGTTTAATTGTTTATTTAGAATGGATCACGGGTGAGAATAAACTAACAGAAAAATGAGGTTTTAATTAAGAAAATATATAATTATTCTTCATTGAATTTCCAATTCTCAGTTCTCAAAACTTAAAATTATATTTAAAAACAAACTTTCAAATACTATTGAGATATATATATTTTAAATAAATTATTTCCAGCTTGATGATGTCAAGAAAAGAGGTTGATTATCAAAGGAGTGAAAATTTTCTCAGGCTATATATGTTTTTTTTTAATGAATAAAGAAAGCAATTTCTTCGTTTTTTAATAATTATTTTATAAATAGCAATCGCATGTGGTGAGAAGAATAGAAGATTTTAAGTATATAAATAAAATATCATCTCCATTTCTAGTTTTTTTAGTAGTCCTAATGTTTAATACATCATATTTATTAGGGCTAAAATAAATGTAGTACAACCATTTATATTTGGAAAATTCTTGGTCAAAAAACTACTTTGATCCTATGTACTTTTAGCTTTTATTTATTTTGGTTTGTTATATTTTTAAAATGCATATTTTGATCTACGTAATTTCAAATTTGATTTGTTTTAGTCCGTATATTTTCAAAATATTTATTGTTTGGTCCCTGTATTTTTAAATTTTTAAACAAAATTCTACGCATAAGGGAAATCCTTTTATATAAAATTATTGTTATATTGAGTGTAGTGTCGTGTTAAAATTGTGATAAAAATACGATTAAAAATAAAATTAAATGACCGAAATAATCACTTTTAAAAGATGTGGACTAAAACGAATATTTGAAATATAAGAATTAAAATTAATGAAAATTGAAAGTACAAAGATAAAAATAAACATTTTAAAAGTATAGGAGTTAAAATAAACCAAAATTGAAAGTAGAATGGTATTTTAACCAAATTCTTTTATCCCCAACCTCTATTTCCCTCTCATACTCGAAAACGAAAATCTCTATTTCCCTCTCAGCCTAGTTTGTGGGCGTTTCTCATCTCTTTTTCTCAATTTTATTATACACACAATCTCTACCTACTACTTTGCCACAAATATCCTTCTATAAAAAAAGTGAAAGTTCTAACTCTCATCCAACATACTAGAACTAAAAAAATAATAATAAACTAAGTGGCTTGAACCTCAAATATGCACGTAAAATAATATCGTAGTTTATACACATGATGTGTTTTAATCTCTTTCATCTCTATTAAGGACAATGACACGCACACGCGCTCGTATCCTAATGGTATGATATTGTTGCTTTGGACATAACCCTCACAGTTTTGTTTTTAATTTCTAAAAAAAAGTCTCATACCCATAGAAATGATTATCCTCATGTATCATGCTTTTCCTTTTCCCGAATTAATATGAGACTTTGTTTGCATTCCTTTACAAATCCAACCAGTATTAAAACTTAGAAAAATAATAATGAATTAAGTGGCTTGAAACTCAATTATGCACGTAACATCATACTGTGGTTTAAAATAACGTTTGTTATTATTACTTTTCTTACGCCTCATTGCCAGTTAGTAATATAAACTACCTACATTTTAAATGAATACCAGCCTGCGTTTGACCATAAATAAATCAATGCAGGCAGTAATTTTAGTTTTTGTCAAACGTCGGATCAAGTGTGAGATTCATGCGTCATTCGAGGGTTTCGTGTCAAAATTTGCGGAACATTATGATTAAAGAAAAATAAAAATTCCTGCTCTCCTAAGTTTTATTACAAAATTCCAGATGCACTCTAATATTTGTTCCAATTAATTTTATGGTATTTTTATATTAGAATTGCAGTTATTTC
The DNA here is from genome assembly GCF_013281855.1 of Momordica charantia. NCBI lineage: Eukaryota > Viridiplantae > Streptophyta > Magnoliopsida > Cucurbitales > Cucurbitaceae > Momordica > Momordica charantia. The sequence continues at coordinate 21,011,928 of NW_028275161.1, forward strand.
CGCAGTCATTATTTGGGTTAATAATATTCAGTGCACTTTTAGCCGACAACGCCAGGAAATCAATGGATACAACCGCTTCAAGCCGCGCCCATGCTGAAATCACCTGACAAATGGGCCTATTTTCGGCCCATATTGCAAAGCCACACCAAAACCATTTATTTTGAATATTTGATTACAGAAAGGAAAGAGTAATAAAATTACAAAATTGGGCATAAACAGAACAAAAGACGAGGGTTTTATGTGGCAATTGGAGTTGGGTTGGTGGAGAAGTAAGAAGTTGCGGTGATAACAATGAAGCGATTAAGCCACTCCACTAACTCCGGGCACAGCGTGGCGTAGTAAAACGCCATCCTCATCCACGACGGCTCCGTCGCATACGCATCTCCGCGGCAACCGCTCCTCAAGATTCCCTTCACCGCCCCTCCGATCGGCATAACCGGCATCACGCTCAGCACAACCTGAATTACGCAAATGACTGTTTGAGATATCCGTTGATAAATTAAATGACAGTTTATTCATTATTAATCCTTAATAATTATAGGCTTAAAGCTGGCTCCAAATCATGCACAGTTGGAATTAATTAACTTAATTTAACTTACGTCTCTCAGTTGTTGATCCAATTGCAAACGGCCTTCTTTGGACATGAATTTCCCACGCGTCATCTCTGATTCGATCAGCCCCGGCGTGATAATGGAGATTCCGATCTCTCCCCCAACTTCAACTCTCAGTGTCTCGTAGAAGCTTATCACTGCCGCTTTGCTTGCCTTCAATTTCAATTCATCAAACTATTAATTTAAACTGGATCAAGTGATTAATTATAACATAAATTAATAGGTGCGTTACACATACCCTGTAGAAGCTAAGCCTGGGCGTAGGTAGCCACGCGGCGGAGGAAGCGATTCCGATGATCTTCCCTCTGCTTGCTTTCAGGTGTGGAATCGCATAATAAGTGCAATAAACCATTCCCCAGAAGTTCACATCCTGCGCCCCCAACATCAATACCTCAATTACTATTGAAAAATTATGAGCTAAAAAATTAAGATTAATGGTCACTTCACCATTATTGGGACCGCATTGTTGAGGTCGTCGTATTCTTCAAACAGATTGATACTGGATACCCCCGCGTTGTTCACCAAATGATTCACTGTTGGGACAAATTTTATCAATTATATATATTATATTATATTCACAAAAGAAATCGAATTTCGTTTACTTACGTCGTCCAAAGTGGGCCACGGTGGATTCGATACATCGTTTACAGTCCTGAATCTGGGAAACATCTGCAGGGATTACGAGAGCAAATGGTGAGCCTAGAGATTCCGCCACGGCGGCGACTTCCCGGAGCCGGTTTTCCCTTCTGGCGGCCAACGCTAGATAAGCTCCTCTTTTAGCGTACTCGTACGCCAGGTGCTTCAACAATCAAAACCCACACCCCAAATTAAATAATTAATTTATTAAAATCTATTTTGTTGTTGGGTTATAATTTTAATTGGAAGCAGAGGGTGGGTGGGGGCAGAACCTCGCCGATGCCCGAGGATGCTCCGGTGATCAGAACGACTTTTCCGGCGACATCTTCGCTGAAGGTGGACCTTAGAAGGAATGAGAGGAACTTGAAGAACAAGTATGGTGGGAGAAGGAAGATGAAGGCAATTAGAGATGTTGTGGTAAGTACGAGGTTTAAGAAACTGTAAACGAGATCCATGGAATTCTGTACGATTACAGAAATGGCAATGGGAAATTTTGTAGCCTCTGGGTTCTCCCGTTGACAGAAAAATAAATTTTTAAATCAATCGGGTAGTACGTGTAAGGAATTTTCCGAATTAATTCAAAACAAAGAGGAACAAACAGCTTACGTAGCAGCGTTGCATGCCATGGAAGCAACACGTAGTACACTGCTAATTATCCATGACCACACGTCGCTCCATGTTTTAATAACTTCTGAATTGAAAAAGCTTCTGTGAAGACCCACTTGGAAAGGGTTCGAAAATTGCGACAAGACCCACCAAATAAAAATCATAGTAAAGGAAAACAACAGGAGTTCAAAAATCATAATAAATGTAAAAAAACAGGAGTTCAAATATCAATATTAAAGTTGGTAGATTTAATTATTATATATATGGATAATACCAATAAACCACCGCTCAACCTTGGTCGAATTTAATTCTATATTCTCAACCCTAACGCATGATTCAGAAGTAGTTAGTCCATATATATCAAATTCTAGTAATTTTGAAGTTGTATAATTAACATATTCATGTAATTCCCTGTAATTAAAACGTAGAGGGAAATGTCGCTTATTTGATCATTCATAAGGGAAGGCATAGATTTGCAGAAATTCTGCGGCGTGAACAAATAGATATCCGAACTTTTAGTTCCAAACTAGAGTGGACTGATTCGAGTAATTTATTTAGAAACGGTAAAAAAAGACAAACATCTTGTAAATACAAAACGATCGCCGGCGACGGAAAAAGAGATACAAGTCAGTCGGTTTTTTGTCCCAAGTCGATCGCCGGCGACAGAACGGAAGGTGGGTAAATAAAAGTCTTCAATCCAGTGAGTTGAAGCAGCCTCTGCCCAAAGGTGTGGGTGGGGGAAGTTCCAGTCATTATAAACAAGCGATTAATCCACTCCACCACCTCCGGAACCAACGCCCTCCAGAAAAACGTCGTCCTCATCCACGCCGGCGCCGTCACGTGCTCATCCCCTCTGCAACCACTCCTCACGATTGCTTCCACCACGCCTCCCACCGGCGCAATCGGCATCACACTAATTAAAGCCTTCAATCCCCCCCCCCCCCCCCCCCCCCCCCCAACAATTTGTTTAAAATGGCTCACCAAAATTCTACATTCAATTCAAAATAATTCTCGCTTACATCTCTCAATTCTTGATCCAGGTACATCTGCCCTGTTTTGGATATGAATTTGCCCTGCGTCACCTCTGATTCCGTCAGCCCTGGAGTCACAATCGTAATCCCCACCTCTTTCGCAATTTCCGTTCTCAACGTCTCGTAGAAACTTGCCACTGCTGCTTTGCTTGCCTTCAATTTAAATGTTATTACAGAACTACAATCACCACAAAAGAAAAAACAGAGCACACAATAGAAATGGAAAATGAAAACAGGGGATGTTCTGTTCATATATTCATGAACATATCAATTTAATTACACTGTAGAAGCTCAGCCGCGGCGCCGGTAGCCATTCCGCGGAGGAAGCAATTCCAATTATCCTCCCTCTGCTTCGTTTTAGATGTGGAATCGCATTGTAAGTGCAATAAACTGTTCCCCAGAAGTTTATGTCCTGCACAAATTTAATTTGGATTAAAAACTCACTGCATTCAATTTCACTCAATCGGAAAAGTGGGTTTTGCGATTATCACCATTACTGATGCCATATTTCTCACGTCGTCATATTCTTCAAACAAATTGATGCTGGTTATCCCGGCATTGTTAACCAGATGATCCACTGTTTCGTCATTAAAATTCGCAAAATCCCATCAGGGCAGAAGAGATTGGACTAATATTTTCCAAACCAACAATCAAAACATTGAGAAGTAATTGTAATCAGGGTTGTAAGAATTTAGTTACGTCGTCCAAAGTGTGCGATTGTTGTATCAATACAGCGTTTACAGTCTTCGATCTTGGAAACATCAGCTTTAATGACGAGAGCATATGGGGAGCCAAGAAGCTCTGCCACGTGGGCAACTTCGCGGAGGCGATTTTCCCTTCTGGCAACCAACGCTAAATAAGCTCCTCTTTTGGCGTACTCGTACGCCAGATGCTTCAAAAATCAAGAAAATAAGTTAAATCCAAATTTGTGAAAAATTCGTCGAAATACAGGGTGGGCTAGAGGCAGAACCTCGCCGATGCCTGAGGAAGCTCCGGTGATGAGAACCACTTTTCCGTCGACATCTTCACTGAAGATGGACTTTATTATGTAGGAGAGAAACTTGAAGATCAAGTATGCCGGGAGAATGACGAAGAAGGCCGTTAGAGATATACGAGAAAGAAGGATATTCAAGAAATTGTTCATAAGATCCATGGATGCTCTGCGATTACACCCAGCCCCGAGGTGAGCTTAAAACGATGAAGAAAGAACAGACTCACGTGGCACCGTTGCGTGGCAAACAAGAACCACGTGGACACTGCTACAAATTAGGACGCGACAGAACTGACTACCGCGCGACGTGGCAGGGCTCTTAGCAGCCAAGGTGTTGCGGAATAAAATCTGGACGACACAGAACCAATTAGCATGCCACGTGGTGGAGCTCCCAGCAACCGAGTGGCTCCGGACTAAAACCTTCCCTTTCGACGATACAATCGTAGAGATAGACATCGAATCGCATTAATTCTAAATATATTTGAGTGTATAGTTTATAAATTAGTGCTAATTATCGTGGCTATTATTCATTGCTATATTAATTTCGTGTATAATAAACTTCTTTTCAAGTTTTATAAGCTGTTGCGAGTTTAATACTTATCCAACATAAAACAAAATTAAAAATTCACAAGAACCTGAAAACACAACTGTATATTACACATGAGCATGACTCTGGTATATATTGTACAAGGAACGCAAAAGGGACATAGACACATTAGAGACCGAGTGGAAAGATTACAAGATTTATACACATAATTTTCACACAACAAACACAAAATTAAGAGGTAGCACTTAGCAATATCCAGCTACAAAATTTCTAATTAAAAATTAAAAATTCTTATAACCGGGCTTGAGGTCGGTGGAGCAAATGGAAGGAGGATAGAGCAGACGCTTGCCACCGGTGAAATCCAGAGCCTGCTTGGTGAGGGCGTCGTGTTCAGCAGCTCCGGCCCTGGGCATAGCCAGTATCCGGTAGCTCCACTCCACCAACTCCGGGCAAAACGCCTTCCAGTAATACAGCGCGTCGTACCACGGCGGCTCCGTCACGTACCTGTCTCCCCGGCATATCCCCTTCACCACCGCCCTCGCGAACGCCTCCGCCGACTCCACCGGCACCAGCCCTATCAGTGCCTGCAATTCAAACCCCACATTTCAATTTCCCAATTCCCCAATTCCCCAATTCCCCAATCCCCAATCCCAAACCAACCAATTTCATTTGCTCACATCTCTCATGTCTTGACGGAGTTCCATTTTGCCTTGGGCGTTCAATGCTTTGCCTTGCGTCAATTCAGATTCTACAAATCCAGGAGTCACGATTACGACGCTAATGTCCGCCCCCAGCTCCACCCTCAACGTCTCAAACATGCTCTTAATCGCCGCCTTGCTCGACTGCACACATAATACAACATCGTGCATTCAAAACTCAAAACACCACAAAAATCTCTCTAAATTGAACTAAAACTACATTGTAAATGCTCATTCTCGGCGCCGGCAGCCACGCCGGAGGTGCGGACAGGGCCACGATTTTCCCTCTGCTGAATCTCAGATATGGAATTGCGAGATGGGTCATGTACACGGCTCCCCAGTAATTTATATCCTGCAAATTTCCACACAAATTAATGCATAAAACTAAAACAGGGGCCTAACAAGTGATTGTTTTGTTAGCGACTACCATTATTTGTTTAAACGCAGCAATATCGGTTATGTCTTCGAACATCACCAAATGAGTGATTGCCGCGTTGTTTACCAGGTGGTCGACTGCATCATCAATATCAGAAAATCAAATAAAGAACGAAATTACTTAAATCATTCTTGTGCAAAATTTCCGGACTCACTTCTCCCAAAGTGATTAATCGTCTCGTCGATGATCCGACGGCAATCTTCCAAATTGGAAACATCTGCTCCAATGGTGAGTACGTCTCGAGAGCCAAAACAGCGAGCTATATCCGCGACTTCTTCGAGTGGCTCCTCTCGTCTGCCTACGAGAACTAAGAAAGCTCCTCTCTTTGCATACTCGTATGCCAAATGCTGAAATAGAAACCATTATTTGTTATTTCTAAACCTTTATTCACATACATTAGGGATTCCCAAAAAGTTAATTAAAATGGTTTTAACTTTTGGTTTATATTGGTTTCAGTATTGAAATATTTCTCTAACTCCACCCCTGTTCACACAGGGTAGATTATTTGTGAACAAATTTAAATTTGTTACCTCGCCGATGCCGGAGGAAGCTCCAGTTATGAGAATGACTTTGTAGGCGACATTTTCGCTAAAGAGAGCAGAAACAATAGAGAGGAAGGATTTCAAAGCCTGATAAGGCGGCAATAGGAGGAAGAGCGAAACGAAGGTGAAGGGTGGAGCTACTAAATTTAGAAAACTGTGAAGGATGTTCATCATCATTGTTTAACTATCCTCTGTTTTTCTCCCATAAAACAGAGCAGGTATAATCTGAAAAGATAGTGAATTTATTGACATTATATAAGTAAACAATTGAAAATAATATGGCAGAACAGAAGAAAGCGGTGGCAATTATCATGCATAAACATAGATACGTGCTGAGAAATAACCTAAACTGACAAATTAAAGGAGGCAATTGTCCAAATGCATGAACAGATATACCTGCTTAGAAATAACCAAATCAACTTTCTGCCTGTGTCTCTAAATTGGCGGGATGAGAATCATATCTTAATTGTCAGTGTGTTTTCAGAAGATGGGCTCCACGATCTCATCTCAACAGAAATTTATGTCGGCGCTTCCTTTACACGATTCATCAGAGATGGTTGTGTCTACCTAATATGAATCCACAGCAAATAGGTTATAGATGTAATTAAATTGCAGCGGGCCGATACGTCGTTTTACTGAAACGACAAGGTCTGAAAGCGAGGGTTTTTGAATTTTAGTTTTGGGAAAGAATGAATCGGTGATTTGGAATTTGGATCATATGCTAAGAAGAACAGAACACGCTTGGCGCTACGAACCAATGTTGCAACACTCAAACAGAGGACGTGGCAACACGTAATGTTTACAGCTGGATTCTTACGTGGCTCAACATCTTTCCATCTCCCGAATTGGGTGAAATTTCATTCCTATGCTATTTTTGTTTATTTTGAGTGATTTCTTTAACACTAGGTTTAAAATTTAGGAAGGGCATGCAATTTCCAAATCAAATTGATTTTCCCCATCACGTATTGAATAATGTACAACCTTATTCCTCGAACAAAATTAGAACATAGGCAAATTCGAATTAAATAAGTTTATCATATCATATCTTTTGGAAAGATTTTTTTAAAAATTAGAGAAAAGAGAGATAGTTTCAAACTATTTAGAAAAATTAGGGAATTTGCTGGCCGTTAAAGATACGCATTCCTTGATCTTCTCAACTACTCTCTTAACGCCGGTTTTATCTCACTCCATTTCTTAATTTTCTTTTGTTGTTAATTTATTCATTTAAACTTTATTTATTTTAATTAATCCGATTTTCCCTTTTTAATTTAAATATAAATGTTTTTGAGGTCCTTAAAATTTACTAAAATCAATTTCTTTTTAAGTTAAACTTAAATCTACCATTATTTTTATTATTATTTAAAACTTAAATGTCTTTGAATCCCTACAAAATTTGAATGAATGAAGAATTGTTAAATCTTATTTTTTATTATTAAACCTTTTATGAAGGCATCTTTTAAAAATATAACGGAATTAACTTTTTTCTTTTTAAATATAATATATCAAGTCTTATTTAATAATTTAACTTTGTTTTGTATCTTTAACCAATAATTTGCCAAGATTGATTTTTCCTGTCACATATTGAGTAATGTACAACCTTATTCCAACAAAAGAAAGCCAGCAGCCACAGAGCAGCTATAGTCATGAAAGCAGCATCAGAGACAGATAATTCACATCTTTGTAATCACTCCGCCTTCACGTCGGGGGAGCGAATTGAAAGGGGATACATAATATCCTTTGCTCCGGTGAGATCGAGGATCTGTTTGTTGAGTGTTTCAGAGGCGCCGGCGGGTTTGCAAACAAATACCCGGAACCACCACTCCAGCAACTCCGGGCAAAACGCCTTGAGGTAATAAACCGCGTTGAACCAAGACGGCTCCGTCAAGTACCGGTCACCGCGGCACGCCGCATTCACGATCGCCTTCGCGCACGCCTCCACCGTCTCCACCGGCGTCGCCCCCAACAGAGCCTGCCACCACCAATTTCCCCTCTTTTTACCATTAATTAACTTCCAATTTCGAAACTATTTCTGGGGTTCCCATTTTTTTTTTTTATTAATTAGGCAAAAACAGAGGCTTACATCCCTGACGTCCTGATGAACCTCCATTGCGGCGTGGGAGTACAGAGCCTTCCCTTTGGTCAATTCAGATTCAACGAAACCAGGGGTCACAATCGTGATTCCAATCTCCGGCGCCACCTCCACTCTCAAAGTCTCGAACATGCTCCTAATCGCCGCCTTACTCGCATTGTAAATGCTCATTCTCGGGCCCGGCAACCACGCCGCAGTCGAGGACAGGGCTATGATCTTCCCTCTGCTCTGTCTCAGATATGGAATTGAGAAATGAGCCATATACACCGATCCCCAGTAGTTGGTATCCTGCAATCAAAATTAAATTTTGATGCCGACCCATTGTTGATTAGACTACTAATTCAAATGGGGTTGCGTTTAATTACCATTACTTGTGTGAAGGCAGTGATGTCGGTGATTTCTTCAAACAGGGTCATGGTGGTGATGCCCGCATTGTTCACCAAATGGTCCACTGCGTCCATCCAAATCCATCACAAAAACAAAACTATATAATTTAATGCGATTGGATTATGATATAATGATCTCACATGTTCCGAAGTGATTGATAGTTTGGTGGATGATCCGGCGACAGTCTTGGAGGTTGGAAACGTCTGCAGGAATGGTGATAACTTGTGGGGAGCCATAATGGCGAGCATCCTCTGCAACTTCCTCGAGTGACATTTCTCGCCGAGCTACAAGAGCTAATTGGGCTCCTCTTCTTGCATACTCGTACGCCAAGTGCTGCAAAACATATTTATTTTATTTTGAACTGATCTTCAAGCTATTTAAATGGCCACCGATGAGTCAAAAACAGCGTCGAGAATTTTTTATTGAAGACTTGAAACCAAAACTTCAGAGCTATTATTATGTATGTCTTTTGCTAATTTTCAAGCTAAATAATCATAGGGTGTTAATAATATAAGCAAGTAAATAAATTATTAGTTTTTGCTTCATTTCATAACGATATTTTTTTTTATTTTGCTGGGCTCTCAGTTTTTTTTTTTTTTTTTTTTTAAACCCCCCCCCCCCCCCCCCCCCCCAAAAAAATGATTTTGAAATGTCTTTATAATTTCAAAACCAATGTTCATGAGAAAATCAAAAATAAAATGGTAACGAAATGCGATCTAAATTTAGTTGATGTTCTTCCAATAATCAAGGGGAGGGGAAAGTATTTCAACGGGGGAATAAATAATAGTTTTTTATTTCAAAATATGACACAATTAAAGTATATTTTTACAAAATACCTAATTTCAAACTAATGGTTAGACAGTTTTTAAGACATGCTTAAAAATGAAATCATATACTAAAACACAATAAATATCAAATTATAGAGTATTGTATTAAGAGGGGTGGTCTCATTACCCAACCTACTAAATTTCACGATCGCGCAAACATTTCCATGAAATTTAAGTAAAAACTTGTCAAGATCGAGTTCTTCTAGAGAATTTAATGTAATAATACACCTGTAATTAGTTGAGACAACCACTTAACAAAAGTTTGTTAGTTACCTGGCCGATGCCAGAGGAAGCTCCAGTGATGAGAACGACCTTCCCAGCGACATCTTCGCTAAAGAGAGTCCTAAGGAAGGAGAGAAAATACTTGAAAGTCACGTAGGACGGTAACAAAAGGGCGAGGGAGACGAAGGTGAAGGAGGGAGCGACTAAATTGAAGAAGCTTTGAATAAACTCCATCTCCAATTTCACATCAAACTCTCACCGCCACAACACACATCTTCTACCCAACTAAGCAGAGTCGTTCGCGTTCGTGGCATTTCAAAACTGCACGCGCCACACACGTGCTCTCCTCTCTTTTATCACCCACGTTGCAACTCCCAACATATAGTTTACTTCCCAACTTTTTTCTTTTCATCAAATTTTACTCTTCTTGTTAAAATTGATACAATGCTCGGAGAAAAATTCTGATTCCTCTTCTAAACTTTTAACAACTTTACTATTATTAAAACTAGAAAAACTAGGATTTAACTCATGACCATGAAATTAAAAATTGCCATCCACCCACTGCCCTAGCCTATAAATTATGTATTTGAGATGCTGTTTATTATATAAAAGAACCTAATCATTTTTTTTTAAGTAACGTTAGAGATGATCATCTCCTAAAGAGACCTTGTTTATTATCTATTTTCCATGTATTATTTTTTGAAATAGTTTGGTTAATGATATATTTTTGGAATAAGTTTAAAAAATTCATTATTAAAAGAATCGTAAATCAACATTTTCATAATATTAAAAAAAAAGACAAAATATTAAAAATATTATCATTTCATTAATATAGATCTAATAAATCATTTTTAATAAATATCTTTTTTCGAGTTTTTTTATTTTTATTATAATTTTCTAGAAACATCCATCAACATCGACATTAACATTTTATCGATATTTCAATTAAAATTCAAACCTCGATATTCTATCCAAACATTTAAAACCTTGCTTATATAATTTGTTATTTGACTGTTTGCTGTAGTACACTAATATGCATGTGTATATATATATATATATATTTCTTTTTGAACCATGCTTTGGTACAAGTTGACATGTGGCATTTCCGACTAAAGAAAAGAGGAGAAATTAAAAGAAGCTAATAATTTACAAAGGCTGCTCAAAAGTCAAAACCTTTGTTTCAGACAGATTCTTCTTCTTCTATATTTTTTGTTCATCGTCGTCCATTCGCAACCATATGAAAGTATCGTAGCTTCGATCTTCCTCTGCATATTGACTCTGGCAATAAAATCATCAGCCCTTCTACTCAATTCCTCACGATCACCCAAATTACTCATTTCCCACTCATCAATCCTTTCACCCTCATCACAATCATCTTCCATTTCTCCGATCGAACACTCCCCAAAACTCCCATCGAATAAACAGTCATCATCATCATCGACTGCAGAATCGCAAGTTTTTGGGGAAAACATTTTGGATTCTCCGACGAGGACGGCGACGATTAGGTTTCCGAGGAGGAAAACGGAGGCCGTGGGGGTGTTAGAAGAAGACTGCAGAAATGGAAGAATCCAGAAGGAGATGAAAAAGAAGATCCCAGAAACCAGAGCTGTAAGAAAACTGAGGAGGAAGCTATGAATGATATTGTTGTTGATAATATTAACACCCATTTTGTATGGTTTTATCTTTGTTGAGAACTCAAAAATGGGAACCAAAGAAAATAAAACCATAATTGCACAACGAAGAACGTGGAACAAAGGCTTCCATATCTTGTGGGGGAAAATTGAGGGGAGTTTATATACTCGATTCTTGCGAATGTGGTGCTACTCTAACCTTTTATTTTACTATTTTAGAAATAGTATTCTTTTGTTTTAATATTTTTTTTTATTTTGCAAAATTATAAAGTAAGTTTATCGACTTTGTTTGGTTAAGAAAAGTTATCATAAGCAAAGTGATTTGAGATTATCACTAAAGATTACTAATAAAATAAATCTCATGTTCATGCTATGCCACTTTACCTAATTTCTTTTAAGATATTGGAATATAACCTTTTCTTCCCTTATAAAGCATAAGCAATGGAAATTGATGGGTAGGTATAAGGTAGTTATTTATTATTATTATTATTATTATTATTTTTGAACAATGTAAAGTAGTTATTAAAGTAACACTAAATAGCTTTATCATTAAAATATATACGTCCATAAATTGGTTAAGGCGGATAATATCGACTAAAATGTTATGTCCTCAAACTCTCATACTCACATGTTGTCGATAATAAAAAGAAAAAAAAATCAGTGTTATCATGATATATAGCTTGAAGTCTTAAAAGATAAAAATGGAGATATTATAATTAATAAAAGCTCAAACCCTACGAATTATTACAGTAATCAAAGTGTTGACCTATTTGTTATATTTTATGATAGATATTTAGTTAGAAGTAATCTTCAACTAAAGTTAGATCACTATATTTATGTCTACAATATGCTTTTTTCCCTTTTTTTTTTTTTTTTTTTTTTGTTTTTTGAATATTGGATGATGAATTGTCAATAACTTAAATTGAGGGCTATTTTTTAATAAATATTCTTAAAAAAATGTTTTTTATATGTATGAAAATTGGATTGTCATAACTTAAATTATGAAACTAATGATTGTTTTATTCGAACATAAAATGTGGAATATAAATAAAGTCATTTAACGGCCCTAAGTTTAATTTGTCAATGCCCAGTGCCCACGCCATAGACGATATGAAACGTAAAAAAGCAAATTTGTCAGAATGCATTTAAAATATTAAAAGAAGATTCCACTAAAAATAAATAAATAAAGTTAACCATGGCTTACTAATATCCTCATCTTTCCACCGTTTGATTGAAGGGTTTCCTCCCAAGTTAGAGGTCAAGCTTCTTGCAAATATATTTTTAAAATCAAATATATATAACCTCATAAAGTCGAATGTTGAGTTGCATATCAATTGGTCCACCATTTTATTATCTTAAGAAATTAAATAGGATAACTTTATATTTATTTACACACGTATGATCATAATATAGCAAGTCGATTTCAAGGTATTCATGTATTTTGAAGTTTGAGAGGTGAAATTTTAGTTTTTCTTTTCTTTTTTTTTCCAATAATAAAGAGGTGATTTTTTTTTAAGTACAAGAAGGAGGATTCAAACCCATAAACTTTTGATTAGAAAGAAATGTCAATCACTACTAACTTAAGTTCTGGGTGAAATTTTTAATCATACGTGCATTAAAATATAAATTTAAGGTGTATATTGATGGCCCTAGGTTGATTTCGATTTCATAAAATAAAAAATAATTTCTAAAACAACTCATAAATAACACAATTCCTACTCAAGAGATCAGTGGTGGTGGGGTGTGGTTTAAATTTGCACCTCCATTTCTTTTCTCTCTTTCTTTATTATTTATTTACATTATTGAGCCCATTTTGGAATTGGATTTAATAAAAGAAGAAAAAAAAATTGCTTTTGGTAAAGGTAAGATTTACACGTTGTCTCAAACAAATATATATTATATATGATCCTCCACGCACGCACGCAATAATTTATTGTTCATTAGTGGCCTTATTTAATTACAGATCATTCCAAAAGAACTAACTTTCATGTCATGATATACACTTATTATAAAATTTTCAATGTGCCTCAAAATGATCCTAAGGTGTATTTAAATGCAACAATTGAAAGGAATAAACTTGACCGATGAACACAATTCAATTCAGAAATCTTGAAAAATAACAGGGTATTTGAAAGATTGGGCTCTAGGAACCCATACTAAACAACTTCGTGAAATCGTGATTTTTTACCTTATTCGGAGCTTTACTACCTGTGCCATGACTCGATCTTTTGATCAATACCTTAATCAGTTTAATATTTATGCTACCAAACAAAATCATCTTTAACTATATAATTCTTAAATAATATAGGTACTATAACACGTTAACTTATTAGAGTTAATAAAATGATGTATTTTGATTTTTTAATTCAACAATTATAAGATAGAAGATCGAACCATTAATTTTAAAGATGGTAATAATTATTTTTATCAACTTGAACTATGATCGTATTAACGACAAATTGATGTATTAAAAATTATGTAGAATAACTAAATAGAAATAGTAAACAAATTTAGAATTGTATTAAAAGAAATGGAAGCTTATGGTCACTAGTTGAAAAATTATTCACCAAACTTGTAAGTTAACATCTTTTCGAATAAAAATTATGCATCGTGTAAATTGCTTTTGATGAAGAAATAATGATATTAATTAAGTAGGAAACAACGTTAAATCATGTAACGTGTTCGGTGTTGGGTTTGTAAGGTGAATGCAATATCACCGTCCCCTTTTAGAATGAAAATCATATACCATTCATATTAGGGTTTATAATATATTTTGGTTAAACGCATTCATTTCTATTTCATTTCAATAAAGCTTCCATTATAAGAGCCACAACCCAATGGAATTCCAGAGCCTAAACATAACTAAAATTAGTACAAACAATTCAATTTTTCTTCTCTCTTTTTTACTCCTCCTTGGATTTAAATTTATTTACTTACAGTAGCCAATTATTTTGTTCCTTTTTGTTTCGTACTTTAATTGGACCAACTCACTGATCCAACTCTACAACCACAGAAGCCAGAGTTCAGCGGGCCCAAAATAAATGGGCTTTCCTATTGCACCAAAAGCCTCGAAACCACACCACTCATGCCCCGTTAACTTATAATAATTAGAATTCAAATAAATCAAAATCTAAATATTATTTATTTGATTTTGTTTACCAAATTATCTGTAACCAAAAAATCCATTCATATTGTTTATTAAAACCGCCTGAATAAAAAAATATATTATCTTGATATTTTAATAAAACAATAATTTGTTTTGATTTATTTTGCTGGGAGTAAATATTTTTTTATTATTGCAATTTATTTATATTAACAAATAATAAGTAATTAAAATAAAATTCCATCAAAGAAAAAATGTATAAATTATTATAAAATCTTATTTTTCAGCTATTTAATAATAATGAATTTTTAAAAATAATTTTGTTTATGTTAATTAATAATAACAAAGTAGAAAAAAATTATTGATAACTTAATTAGAAAGTTGTAATGTTTTATAATAAAATGACTAAAAAAAGTTGGTATAATTTGTTATTACAAGAAAAATTATTACTAATATAAACAACTGAACAAATAAAATTGTAAAATAATTCATGAATAAAAAGGGTAAATTTCCCGAATAATATCGATTATGTCGTAGAAAATGAATTACACATTTTAAAAGAAAATGATTCCCAAGATTAAGGTGATCCCAACAATTAGTTTCATTCCTAGTAAACACCAAGAAAAATTTCTATTACTCAATTCTCATTTCTTTAAAATAAACGGAGCTCTAAATCAAAATTAATCCCGCAATCATATAATACTTTTAACACTAATTAATAGCTTCATAATCTCAATGAATGCTCTACTCGTTTCTGACCCACACAATTAAGTACTAATACAAAAACAAGAAGTAATGAGATCAAAGACAAAACAGAAGTACACTCAATAATTTACCATAAAGCACAATGTTTTCCATTTTTTAAAAGTTTCAATGGCTCTTTGGTTGTACACAGTACAAAAAAAATGAACTATAAGAGAACAATAAAAATAATAATAATAATAATAATAATTTAACAATAATTACCTAAATAAGTTTTGGTTGAACTTTAATTAGTTATTATAAAAAAAGCTGAAGGTGCTCAATTAAATTATTCTGTCCCCACAAACTAACATTTATGGAGCATCCGTAGCACTCTACCAAATACACCAGGCTTGGTCAAAAGTGGATGAATGAAAGCCATTGAAAATATTATTATGTGCTGTTGAAACTTAAAGCTAGGGCTAGAGAGAGAAGATCGTAAATTAATTAAGTTTAATGTGCTAGATTAAGCTATAATTAATCATTCTTAGATTTTGCATTGTTTTTTGTTTTGGTTAGATGAAGATGCCAAATGCGATGCCCGTCTGTCATTCTTGTTCAAAACCATACCTTAAGAAGACAGTGGTCCATGAATGATTGACTACTCAACTTTATAATAACTTTATAATATATTGTTGCTTCTGCCTCTCCCACATTATTCTTTGCCTTTTCAATTATATGATATGATGATTATTCTCACCCATGTTATGCTATTATATAACCAATGCTAAAGGGCATGAATTCTCTATATCGTTTTTTTCCCTTAAAAAATAGATGTTGATTTCTCCTTTTTGTTCTTCCCAATAGCTTTTGTAGATCATAATACCACGTGAGAGTTTGACGCAACATTTCTTTTTATTTCTTATTTTTCCTTTTAGAGTATTCAAAAAGTAACCACAACTCTTTTTGGTGGAATTATTATAACTTTTATTATGCTTTAATTAAGACTCAAATCCTTGGTTAGATTTAATTTAATGTTATTTTGTTTTTTTTTAAGACAACAACACGTGTGAAATAAAAAATGAATTAAATTTAATCAACTCATTATAGTGGTTGTATATTCATCTTCTACATAGTAACATGATATTAGAGTGAGAGGTTATGTGTTTGAATCTCTATATTGTTGTTTTTCCTCTCCATTTATAATGATTAAACTGTTATGCAGGATACCTAATCAAAGATCGTTGAA
This sequence comes from Momordica charantia, assembly GCF_013281855.1. NCBI lineage: Eukaryota > Viridiplantae > Streptophyta > Magnoliopsida > Cucurbitales > Cucurbitaceae > Momordica > Momordica charantia. The sequence continues at coordinate 21,028,215 of NW_028275161.1, forward strand.
AAAACTCTGCCTTCTGAGTTATTTTATTAAAGAAGTAGAAACGGAATAATCAACTGGACGTTTTTATTAATTATGTAATTACGTAAATTATTCCTCTGATTAGGTCATACTCGAATCATATTAATAAATAACATGTATGAATTATATAATATAGTTATCATATGATTAAAAAGTTTAAATTATAATTAACTCGAAGTGTACTAAAATAATAAACTATTACGATTTTTTAAGCAGCGGTAGCGAGTCGGTGCGTGCACACAGAACAGGCGCTGAACAAGAAACGAGGAAAAGAGTAATTTCACCTTGATGTTTACATAAAATTAAAAATTAAAAAAGAGAAAAGAAAAAAGAAAAATCGACCCAGTAAAAGATAGTGTTAAAGAGATGGCGGTCACGTGGGTTTGGCAACCAACATATATTATATATTAATACTTTGAATCCATAATGTGGTACACATACAATAGCTAGTTTTCACCCCAGCATTAAAAAAAAATAATCATAATGTGGGACCCGCCACCTTCATTAAAGTTGGAATTACCAAACTGCCCAATCTCTCTCCGCCGTCGGCAGTCGCCACCGCGACCTCCGCCGTGGAAACGACTGAAGTGTAACATCATTGCGGAAGATGAGGGTGAGTCAGCAATGGCAACGATGGGTGGAATATTTGCATTGGACGTCACAGAAGAGAAAGGTGACGGGCCTGTCTCTGTAGCCCGGATCCGGGATCAGAGTTCGGGATCTTCTTTTACACGAAATAAGATTAGGGATCCACGTCTTGCCACGTCAGACCAACCCCATTTGGGATGGGGTGTGTATTTACCAATTTACCATTTACCACATCGGCTTAAACGGTGCGTTTTAAGAGCATGGAGATAAGTGAAGCTGAAGCGGGGAACATGCAGGCCAGTTTCCGGTGAGATGAGTGCCTTGTCAGACTGCTGATCTGGACGGATCAAGGATCAAAATTGAAATGAATCTATTCCCTCTCTGCACTCTGCCTGCCCGCACGCTCCTCAACCCAGTTTTTTACCCACCCTTACCCGTGGTAAAATTTTTTCTAATTGCCTCTCTTTTTGCAGCTAAAACTCCATAATTAGTGTCCTTTTTTTTACTGCAATGAACGTGGGAGTAGAGTATCAGACCTTTAACCAATGAATTTTATTTGGTGTGTTGTTCATTGAGGTAACTTTGGATTTCAGAAAAAAAAAAAAAGAAAAAGAAAAGAAAAAAGCTGGTGATAACATACATGTTAAACATTGAGATAATTTTGCAATGACCACTCTACTTATTTTAGTACAATGAGCCGGAAGATTCCAACTCTGCAATAATTTCTCTTTGGACTTACAAGACAATTTTTTATTAAATGTAGTTGCTTTTTAATTGAAAAGGACAATGTCAAATATTTAATAAAATTAACAAAATATCAACCACATATAATTTTTTCAAATATAGCACTATAAAAAAAACGAGGTCCAATTTCAAAATGACAATTTTACCCCAATGATATACATCTGTCATATATCTGACTACTTATATATGTGTGTGATATACATCTGATATACTACTGATATGAGTGTATGTAATTTATATTACTATATAAAATTATTGTTAATAGTTAGTGATTTACTAAACTATTAATATTTTCACTATAGTTTCATATGTATGTGATTTACATCTAATATGTTATTGATATGAGTGTTTAATATACTACTGATATAAGTAAAATAATTAACTATATTTAAATTTTTTTAAAAATAAGTCCCATATTTTAAAATTTTTACTACTCAGTGCAATTCCCTCTAATTGAAACTATAGACAAAATATAAATTTTAATTTCTTTCGCATACATTCAATTATATAAAATTATTAATCAAACGAATCTGAGTGGATCATTCGATCTCTTTTTATAGAGTTGGACGTTACCGCATTTGTTGTACTAAAATATTTATAAGCACTTGTTTTTGTCCCTCTGAAATAATTTTTTCTTTGGTGGAGCCCGTCTCTTTAAAACAACATTGCCGTCCTCCTCTCATGCTTCTCGCACCCACCACATGCAGGCTTTTCCATCTGAGAAGAAAAAGGCCAAACTTTATATACTTTTTTGCTGCATAAATAAGCGGTTCTTCAATGGTGTTAAAAGAGTTATTTCTTAAGGAACTTTAAAACAATAAGCAACATTCCATGTCTCATCACACAGCATACAAATGTCTCATCCTTTAAAAGATGATGCAGAAATCAGTCGATAAGATAGAATATAGTTAATGACTCACTTTTCATATACATCTTTAAAATGGTAATGGCTGTCTATTAAGCCTCATATTAATAATAGTCTGTTTCTATTTGCATTATTCAATTAATTATCAACCACAGAGTTAGATGATTTGTGCTCTTTTCTTATGATTTCCACTTACCAAAGTTAAAGATGAAATCGTAATCATGTTCCAAATTTGAGTCGTTGATCCAAACACCCTCTCCCATTCATTATCCGCTACATACTCCACTAGCTACTTCACCATTCATTTTGTTATTGCTCAACTTGCCAAATTGCATTACCAAGTGTCCCCCTTTTTTGACCTATCTTCAAATGTTTCTACCTCTCAAAAAGGTAGAGATACCTCCTGTTTGCAAATATACCGAAAATAAAATTGTTGATGGGTAAATTTTGGTTAGGCCGTTGGTTGACGTGCAAAACAAAGAAGAACAAACATTTGGTGTGGTGCTAGTCACACATGCCTTGACGTTTACATTAGAATTAGAGGATGAAGAATAATGTATTTTGAGAGTACTGTTTTCTATGTACCTAAAGGATTGAGTTTTCTCTTCTATTTGAATCAAATTTTATTCTCTCTAAGAAACCTAATTATTTAGGCTTCCAATGTAGCATCATCGCGAGTCGAATGTACGGAGAAAAGACAATCAATCGTTACTGAACCTCATCGATCGGGTATGAGGCCCATCCTTCGGGACGTCGGGCAGCCACCAGTCAACAATTGGTCAGCCGTTGGTTGGCTGGGCCATGTGCTTCCGTTCATCCGTCAAACTTCTAAGTTGGGTCCATTTGGAATTTCTTCCTTGCTCGTGGGGTTTCTTCCCCTTAAGTGGGTATGTAACTTGGTTGTCGTGTTCAACTTTATTTCTTCCCTGACATAAATGGTCTCGCTATAAATAATATTATGAATGTTACAATTAGAATGAGTGCAAATAAAGTCTCATATTAATTATGAAAGAAAGTGATTCATGGTATATAAATGAGAACGATTACTTCTATTGATATGATGCCTTTTTGAGTGAAACCAAAAGCAAGAGTGCGAGAATTATGTCCAAACTTTATTGTACCTGTACTATCAATTCATGGCGTACTCTTTTCATGCCAATTGAAAATCAAACTCTATCAATAGTAACGAGATCTTCCCCTATTCAAATCAATGTGATATAATGTTGGCATACTCCAACAAAAGAAAACCCTTTAATAATTAAAAGAAAGAACTGTCAAGAGTGTATACGGTTTCAATCAATGATGGCTGAAGGGAGGAGAAATAATAAGGCATAGAATAATAACGTGAAATTAATAATTAAAGAATGTTTAGCTTTTCAATTGCTTTTCCAATATTTTACTCAAAAAAAGGTACATAAGCTTTTGTTTGGACATGAAACATAACAAGTTCCAAAGATTGTAAAAAAAAAAAGAAAAAAAAGGAAAACCCTTTAATTAAGTAGATGCAGTCCATTAAAACGAAAAAGGAAGAAGCAGCCGTTACAAATAAAAAAATTAGCATGTGAGGGATGGAATCTGATGTAGAGCAAGGCCCATGAGCTCTGAAAATATTTTATAAATAAATATAAAATATTTGAAAATAAAAGGCAAATAATAATAATATTATTATTAAGTTTTTGAATTAATTGTACCGTTGTCTGTTGGCACAGCCCTCCATAGTCCATAGACCACTTCCAAACATTGTACACCACCAAAAAGCAAAGCAACTGCATGTGCCAACGCCAATGCTAATATCCTTCTGAGTACTAAGCTATTTATTTATTTAGGGCTTTCAATTATTATGATTATTATTTCGTCCAACCCAAAAAAAAAAAAAAATCACCATCTTTTTATTTAATGTCACTTTACTAAAACAATAACGAGCTCTAATTATCAAAACTATTATCCAATAATTAAATGAAATATAAACTCAATAACCATCCAAAAATGTAAATATAGTTGGATAAACATTGTGATCGCGTACCTTATCTAAAATTTTCAAAAGGAAGTTAGAAAATTACAATATCATCCGATTTCTGGATCTTTTTTAAAGGGAAGATAATAAGATTGAGAAGGATATAAAGTGGATTCAGGTCATTGTTCAGATAAAGTTAGGAGGAGAATAAGTTGGAATTATCAAAATGGCACTGACTTTAGAACAAAATTTATATCCCAATAAAATGTTCCAAAATCTGCAAAAACCTTTTTCTTTTGTTTTAAATGCCGCAGCAGTTTCAAAACTTTTTCGAAGTCCCATCCTTTTATCATCTTCAAAGCTGAGAAATCGTGTGGCTTTTTCTTTTAAGATTCATTCATTGCATTTTGATTCTTTACGATTGCATTTTCTCAGGCTCTCAGTTTTTGGGAAGAACAGACCCAGATTTACTGACAGAATCAGAAGAGACTCGCAAGAAACCTCTGTTGGGAAGTCCATTACAGTGGAGACGTTTGATTAGAAAGGAAAGTTTTTTTTTTGTCCAAAAATGAATTTAAATTTGAAGGCCAAACAAACAAAATTCAATTCAATTTTGAAATTAAAAAAAAATGTTCCAAGACTTCAACATGGATTTTACAAAAAGTAACAAAAAAATGTTAAAGTTTAGTAGTTTATGGATAATCACAGAACCCTTCTGTTTCGTCTCATCGGATTCTGGTTTTGGGTTCATCTTTTCGCCGCCCGTAATTCCCACCCACTAAGCGTCGAGACAAGAACTTAATTTTATACATTAAAAATTAAGTAACAGCATTCACAGATTTCTTAAATTTATATCCCAAGATATTATTCGATATCATTATTTTACATCCCATTGTTTAAAAACCAACTAAAAAGAAGAAGAAAAATTACAATCCCCAGCAAAATTCTACAGCCCTTTCTGTAGAGACCATAATTTTGTAGAGCAACAAAACTAGAGCAGAGCAGAGCCACATTCTTCCTTCCATTCTTATTTTCCATTTTTTTTTTTTAAACCCTCGGATGAATGTTCTTCAAACTTCTACAAATTCACATAACAGAACACGCATTTGGGTTTTCGTCGCTGAAAATCTGCGGCGGATACGCGTACATTTCCATGGCGTACCTTTGTGGGTAATAGTAATATTCGTTCTTCTTCAGCTCCACCACTTTCATTTCCTCCGGCGCGGCTTCTCCGGCGGCTGCCTTGGCCTCTCCGCCTCCGCCACCGCCACCGCCGCCGTCGGCTTCTTTGTTGGTGTCTTTCCTCTCTTCCTCCCCGCCGGCGGCCTTCTTCTCTTTCTCGCCTTCTTCGCTTGCCTTCTCTTCCTTCACTTCTTTAGCCTCTGGTTCTTTCTCTTTCTTTTCTGGGTCCTGTTTCACTATAACGGCGTGTTTTCCCGTCCGTTTGTACACGTACTCCACCAGCTTCGGTGGGTCGAAAACTCCCGTCACTGAAACCTGTGACCCTTTCAAATCTGGCTCCACTGAATCCACCCCTGAAATCGAATTCAAACTAATTTCAAAACTAAAGCTCTAATTGAGAATGAAGTCGGTTGTTTTTAATTTTTTATTGCTATTCTTACTCTTTCGGAAGTACCACGAATTGAGTATTATAATATTAGAGATTTCAAATCAGGATTCGATGCTTGAAATTGGGGGGTTGAAAGTAAAAAAATGGAACAGAACCTTTCATTCTCAATATCCGTTTCTTGATTTCTTGGGCGCAGGCTTCGCAATGCATGTGGACCCTTAAAACCACTGTTACGACTTGAGGCTGCGAGTTGCAAAATTAAAACAATAAAAAGTTCAGTGTCTGCTTAATGTGAGAAGGCAAAAAACAGGGGACGAGTTGAATTTGTATTGTATTGAGTATTGAGTATTGGGTACCTCCTCTTTCTTCTCTTCGGGTTTGGGCTTCTCTTTCTCCTCCGGCTTGGGTTCCTCCGGCGCCGGCGGCTTTGGGATCGGAGACAGAAGCTCCACCTGTCTGTGGCTCTTCCTCTGGACTCTGTCCAAGACCTTCAGTGGATCGGCTTTTTCCCCTTTTACAACCACCTTATGGGTCTTGCAATCGGTGATCACATCTTCAACCCCTGTCAATCAAAATTCAAAACCCAAGTGTTACATTGCAATCCACTAATTTTCTTTCAATATTAAAAATCGGCGATTAAATTACCTTCAAAGCCTCTGAGGCAGCGGCGGACCTTCCGGGCACAGCCTTCACAATGCATGTAAACCTTGAGCACAATCTCCGGCGGCGGCGGCGGCGGGGGAGGGGGCTGATCCTTGGGCTCCTCTGTTTTCTTCTCCTCCTTCTCGGGCGCGGACTCCTCTTTTTTCTTCTCCTCCTTGTCATCCGCAGCCGCCGGTTTCTTGACCTCCATTTCGTCGGCAATTCTCTCCCCCATTTTCTTCCCCTCGGGGTTCTTCTCCTCCTAAACAAACACAGCCCGAAGTCAGAAGCCAGAAAACAAAGAAAGACTGAGAAGCAGAGGAAAGAGTAAAATAGCGGAGCAGAGGCACCTCTCCCATGGTGCGGGGTTTGGCGTGAGGGAAAAAGATGAAAACTTTACAGCGCTGGTTCCAATGAGAGTGGCTCAGTTACAGGGAAATGAGTGCAGTGCAGTGGAGTGGCCGAGTATAAACTATAAGCTTTTTAGCGCCAGTAAAATTTGGCGAGCGAATGGCGCAGGCAGAGGCGCAGATCTAAAGCCCACTGAGTTTTGAGTAATGGGTTAATGGAAAACTTAAAAGAGGAAAAAAAAAAAGAAAAAAAGAAAAAAAAGAGAGATTAAAAAAAGATGGTGGCGTGGAGTGGAGTGGTGCGGGAGACGTGTCATTATATAAGGAGCACATGCAACCGGGAAGCCATGTTTTTCAGCCAAATGGTGCCCGAACCTTTCATGCTCTTCCTGTTTGGCACTCTCTCAGGGCTACTTGTGTCATTTCACTTCAAATTTTAGAAACAATCCCCAATCTTGTTTTTCCTCTCTCAATTTGGTTTTTTAGCCATTTTTCTATTGTGCTGTTTTTATGGTTGATTTTGTTAAGATTGGTTGGTTGGTAATAGTATTATATAACATATACTATGTGAGCTACTCAAATAAATATAGATGTACTCAAGTGAGTTTGAAGAAATTTCAAAATAATTGGGTGATTTAAGAGTGAAATTTTTCAAAACTTGGTCAATTAATTAGAAACTTTATTTTAAATGGTACAAATTTAGTACAAATTTAAAGAAGATGTAAATCGTTAACATTCAATTTTTATATTCAGTTGTAGATTTGTAAAAATATTCATTTTGATCCCTAAATTTTCAAGCGTGTTTCATTTTGATTTATGGACCTTTTATCTAGTCAATTTAATCCTTACTTTTATTTTTTTTAATAACTTGATAATGTGACTTTATGTATGCTAATATATTAATATGAGCATGTATTCAAATCATATAGGTTGAAAGCGAGTATTAGGTAAGTGAATATTAAGTGGTAAAATTACATATCAAAAATTCAAATGGTCATTTTTTAAAGACCTATAACTGAATAGATATTATAACCATTCATTAACTATAATAGTTATTTTTGAAAAATCAAGATCAAAATAAAACAAACTTAAATTTTAAAAGTTCATGAATCAAAATAGAATTTAAATCAATTATATGCTTGATCTAATTTATTAATTTACAAATATAGAAGTGATAATTTTGGGCATAGATATAATCCTAGGTAATTTGGGAGAATTTTGTTTCTTGTTGTTATTTATTTATTATTATTATTATTTTTTAGATAATTGTTTCTTGTTATTGTTATTATTATTATTTTAGTATAATTGTTTCTTGTTATTCTTAAATGAATGAGAGTGGTAACAAAAATATATATATTTTTTAAATTATAAATCTGATCATTGTAGGAAATAATAATTATGATAATGTAGTGTCTGTGATTGATTTGATTTGGTGGGTGGGTGGGTTAGAAAATGAGATAAGTAAGTTTCCAAAAAAGAAAAAAATAATAAAGTAATTACTTTTTACATTTTACCGAAGAAAAAAAAAGGGGTGATTTTATTCGTGAGCGAACAAATTTCCAAAACAGTGGAAAATAAAATTAGAGGGTAGCGAATGAAAAGACAAAAAGAAACAGATTTGAGAGATGAAGGTGAGCTGTAAATTCAATGTTAATTAATTCATTTTCCAATTTTAGCTTAAATTGGTGGAGCAGAGGAGTCAGTTTTTGAAATGGAAAATTGGACACATTTGAGTTTTGGGCCAATCAATTTGCTTTGGTCCACTCGTAAATATAGCAATTAAAATAATTAATCGTTAATTATAAATACAGCAATAAAAAATCCAACCCAAATAAAAAAAAATTGAAAAAGTCAGTTCTATCCTTAAAGTAAAGAAGTAAAAAATACTCTACATATACATATTATCAACTATATTTGGTATATCGATAATATACGTAACAACCTTTAATAAAGTAGATTATGTTAAGTATATTCATATTAAGTATATCAGTAATATCAATAATATATCTAAAATGAAGTACATCACTAACATACTTGATATATCATAAGAAACTTATAACATTAGTCCAAACAAATTCTTCAACTTGATAAAATGTGAAATATATCATTCATAAATTTGGTGCGACTAATATACTTCTGGTATTTGGTATATAAATTATTTCAATATGATATACTTATATTTTGTATATTAATAATATAACTTATAAATCTAATATAAAATATATCAATGTTATACTTTATATTAGGTATATTGAGGAGGAAGAAGTTAGAATAACAATAAAAAAAAACAAAATTTTGATCTTAAAATTTGTCATATTTACAAAAACAGCAAAATATTATTATATTCGCAAATATGGAAATTGTTTTCTTGCTACACATTGAAAAATACTCATTTGCTTTTGTAAAACTTTGGTGGTGGGCAGAGCAGGAATAATTTATTAGGAAACTTTCTTAAATACCATCCACGTATGCATATGGGAGTTACGTTACAACATACTTTATACCCAACTCTCATATTCATTTTGTAAATTTGTTCCCATATTTGTTCATGAAGTATAAGTAACTTATTGCAAATTACGAATTTGGTTAAAGTATTAAATTCTCTTAAAGGTTGCAAATTGTGTTTGAATTGTATTAATAAGAAAAACAAACGCGTAGTAGCATGATTTAAGGAGTTAGATTTGTGTTTCTCAATCGTGTTTTTTTTTTTGGGTTCTTTTTACACCTTGTATAGGGGTAAGTGACTAAGTGGATTTCAATTGGGTTGAGTTTTGTACATATTCATATGGTCGAAAGACATATAATTTCAAGCAAAAATCGAGGTTAGAAATCATGAGTTCAAATCTTATGATAACCACCTACTTAATAATTAATTTAGATGTGATTCTCGATGCCAAATATTGTTAGATAGTTATTTGTTGAGATTAGTTAAGATACGCGTAAATTGTTCGAACATTCTCGAGATATAAAAAAAATGATGTTGAACTTATGGTTTGTTTTTAAACTAATATCAAAGGCAAATAAAATCAACATCAAACCAAACAAACAAAAAACGAGATATACTTGATCAAAATAGAACCACTCACCCATCTTTTAACATTTTAAAAAATCGAACCGATAAAAAAATATTGTTCAAACAAATCGAACTAACTCAATTATTCCAGTTTCATGGGTCTCTATCCTTACAAGTGCCCTCTCTCGAACTCTCTAATATCTCTCTTATCTTTCACTACTTATTAGTTTCAAATTTCTTCCCATTTTTCTCTCTAAATAAAACCAACACAACTCTAAATATGTTATGCATTCTAACCCTACACGAGACTGTATTCATATCATTAACAAGAACCCAAAAATAAATATGGTATTTAAACTAAAAAAATATAACAATCCCATCTCAAATTCATGTTGAATGATTATAATTGAGATGATAAATGGGAGAAGTGAAAGAAAAGTGGTGACATTTTTGAAAGCATTAATAAGACGGTCCTACTTTTTGGTATTACACAAGTTTGAATACTTCTTCTGTTTGTCACGATATCATCATATTAAAAATGATGTAGAATCAACGGCCGTTAAAAGATAATTTATGAAGTAAAAATCATAAGCGGAATTTTTGTGGAAAATGAGTGTGGTAGCCATTCGTGTGAAAAGCTTGGGATTGGAGTAATTAAAAATGGTGAGCTCAGCTGCAGTTTTTGATCTAAGTTGAAGAGTGGTCCACATCTGATTCCTGTTCCTAACACAAGTGATGTTTTGATGAGTATATTGAATTGTCTTACTCTTACGCAACCATTTGGAAATATTTCCCCACTCTCTCTTTTACTTCGTTTGGAAATATTTCCCATTTCTTTTTCCCTCTCTTTTCCAACACATTTCCCATTACCTTATCCACTCCTCCACTTTTCTTTTACCCAAAAACTTTCACTCACAATGCAAGCATGGTCACGGATCTACTATAAAAGTGAACAAAATATATACATATATATATATATATATATATATCTTCGAGTTACACCGCTATTGGAATTCTGTGAGCGAGTTTAACTTTGCTAGTGACAACTGACAATGAACACTTCATAGGTTTCTACAACGATATAATATTGTCTACTTTTGAGTTTAGTCATAATCCTGGTTAACTTTACTTTTCATTTTACCTACCAATGAAAATGTTGTCATTCACTTGCTTATATTCTCATGATCTTGTGTTTATCTCGTCAATGTAGAATTTTGGTCGCATTCTCAACAAATCTCAAAACATATTCACAATGTCATAGCATTGTAAAGAATATGAACCTAAGACATGCGAGCATACTCCTACGTCAACAAAAAACAAGGAAACTATATGATATACTAGTAAAAGACAATACTATATGGATACCATACTAATTTTTCTCCAACTCCCACCATCTCCACATACCCTTTTCCCTTAAACGCTCGAAACTGACCTAAAAAATTAGGAACTATATATTAAATACAAGTACTACTACTTTGAAAACCATTAGATGAGAGAGTGAGAGAGACATTGAAAAATATAGCACTGGAAAGTGTGTTGGAGTAAGTGAAGAAATGAAGCAACAAAAAGAGAGGTAGGAGAATGGGGTCCCATAATGGCTGGTCGTGGCAATGGCATGGTTAAGTTCAGAGAAAAACGTGGTGCCTCTTAGCTTTAAATGAAACATTGCGATGCGACCAAAACTCATAGGCTGCAACCAAAGCACTGTTATTCTCACCCCTCTGCTTGTAGGACCTTCTTCTTCCCCTCGTATTTGTTCTCACCCGGTGTTTTTCAATTTATTTCAAATATACTTGTTCCATTGGTTAGTGTTAAAATTGCGACTCTACGCGTAATGAATAGATAGAATTTTAGAAAAAGAATTAGTCTACTCGAGAAAAGAAAAGCTGAAATTTTCACCAATTTTTTGACGAGAAATTGAGCTAATTACTGTTTTAAATGTCTATCTAACTAACTAAATGTCTATTAGATATCCAATATATGAATTAAATTTACCCAATCTATTAGCTTAAGCTTTTGAGTTGAGTGGTGGTAGGGATGTTCACGTGTGTTCACGGGTTGGGTTGAGTCGGGTTAAGGGGTTTTTTGGGACCAACCCGAATTTTCGAATTAACCATATGTAGAACCCAACCCAACCCAAATTGATGGCCAACCCAACCCAACCCAAAAAATTCGGGTTCATATATTTAGCTTATAATTTTAGTTAGTTTTTCTCGTAATGTGAATATATAAGTAAAATTGCTGTTAAAAGCGAGGAAGTCTTTCATTTTAAAATAAGATTTAAATATAGTTATCTTCTAATAATCACCTTTAACCGATTAACAACTATTTATTAAAAAAAAAAAAGAAGAAAAAATCTCTCTTTTTTCTTTCTAATGCATTCCTCTGTTTTCGTTTCCTTATTCTATTATTTTTTGGGAGACAAATACATTTAATTCAAGTCTTTTCTCTATAATACCAATGTCGACTTATTTATATGTATTTTAATTAAAACCATAAAACTGTTTCAAATTTCTATTCGCATTTAACATATTGGGAATCAAAGGTATTGCACACCGACCACTACAACAAAAGTCCAACCCAACTTTAAAAAGATCTATAAATAAGAAATTAACAACCCATGTTTATCTCACCCGATCACATATATCAAAATAACAATTCAATTTGTAGGGAGAAAAAAAAAAAAAAAGAAGCTATTTTGAATTTAAGATGGTTGACAAGAAATGATTGGATATATATAAGCTGTGTATTTTGGTAGTTGCAATAATTAGGAACTGGATGTGAATGGGTTGAGCTATGACATCTCTCACAAACTTTATGTAAAATCAAATCAGCTCTTTTTTTGAAACTTCGTGGTGTAGTGAGACTGTATATGGCTATTCTGGCTACATTTTTATGTCAATTCATTTGCTTTTTTTAGGGAACCCACTTTTAAAATGGATTTGTACCTGAAAACTGGCAGCTTCCTTCGACTCCTATGGGTATATGAGATATTGGTTTTGAATGAGGTGGGTCACTCGTTGCCACTCACCACACACGCCAACTCCCAACTCATTGGCCCGACTCATTAGAGAATTTTTGTTATGTCTCTTATCTTTTCAATTTGAGATTCTTAACATATCATCTCAAGATTAGATGGTATCACTTGATGTTCGTTTGAATTTAAAGTTGAGGCACTTATTAAACCCGACCTTAAAGTTAAACTCATAAAATTAGAAATTTGAGTTTTTTTTTTTCTCAATATTAATGCGTTTGTACGGGGAGAATTATTCTAAAATGAATAAAGGGGTTTGTCAGTGATTTGGAAATCCAAATATTCCAGTGAAAATTGAATGGGTTTGGGGTTATTATTATGAATAATTTGGTCCTTACTTACAAAATTGATATTGATTGAGTTATAATGCAAGGAAAAAAAGGATAGGCAAATCCATCTCGTAGGCCCCACCAATTCCACTGACTGACTACGTATGAGCTGATTTTCTCTTCTCCAATGCTCCATGTGGTTTTGTCTTAAAGTTTCCCAATAAATTAAAAGAGTGAAATACGTATGAAAATATACAACCAAGTAACTTTAATGATGATTTGGGTAACATAACAAGATCAATTTTTAGTACAATGACAAGACTGAAAGTGGGGAATTTCTTATATTTCATTGTAAGGCAGATGATGGGCCAAAAATGGGATTAGGAGATGCCACGTGGGCTTCAAAGATACACGTCAGCTGATCTGAGTTTGTACACGTAGCGGTAGAGGCAGCCAACATGACACAAGGTGTGTCAGCCGGGCAACACGGCGGTGCTGCAAATGAGGGAACTGTGCGGTATCTTACTTTAACTTTGGGAATGATGAGTTAAATCACCAAACAAAACACAAGGGTTTTTGTTTGGTTTGGTAATCAGAACCACCCAATCAAATTTCGACCCATAAAAAACCAAGCTTTTTAAGAAGAAGAAGAAGAAGAAGGGAAACTGAAACTGAAACTGAAACTGGCACACTGGTCATTTGGGTTGGCCCATATGCTTCCACCGAGTCGACTCAGCAGTCGGAATCTGGCTTTTGGCTCATGATCAAGATCAGCCATCTGGATTTGAGATAAAAAGAGGGGTCAAATTAGAAAAGAAAAAGGAGGGAATAATGGGATGGGAGGGGCTAAAATGTCATTCATGTCCAACAAAAGCATAACATATCATGGGACTAAACTGGGAATGAGAGTGGTGAAAGCATAACAATTCCATGTGATTTTGTGATCATGGCGTGGCTGTGACTGTGGAGTGGAGCCCTTATATATTATCATATAATTTTTATTTCATCCATTTCCAGGAACAAAGTTTTACCAAGATCTACCACCAACATTAATTCAAAAAAAGGCAAGAACAAAAAAGATCTGTGACCAGTTTTTCCAAATCAGATACTTAATGGGCCCGTTGGCGGTTGATACGGCCCATGATTGTTATAATTTGTTATTTAATTGGTGTACTCTATAATAAAGTGAATTAAAAATTTATTAAACTTTTGTATTTATACCGCCTCTTGTCCAAGGGGTGCAAATGATGTTTCTGCACATTGGGCTGTCATAGAAGTCCAAAATGGATGGGCCTCCAAGATGAGCTGCGTTGGGCCTGGAGCACTTGGGTCAAAGAAGATGAGGCATCGACAAGTGATTCCCTGAACTCAATTCAGATGGAGTTCACGTTTGCTTTCAAACAAAAAGTTTCCTACGTATACATAACTTTGATTCATGATAAAGATTTGTCTTGTTAAGGATTAAAAAGTCATACAATAAACTTACAACTCCATTAGCATTACAATTGCCAAATGCGTTCAATTCAAAATCTTTGAAAGTTAGAGACCCAATTTTCACCAGGTGATTACGGCCGGTACCTCCTATGAAAGTGCTTTAAAATGTGATGAAAAAGACAGCACAGGGTGCCTCCCATGTTAGGGCTTGCTTGATATGTCCTCTATGATACCCTTCCCATCAACAGCATCGAAGTAGAAGAAATTCTTGAGGGGGTCTCCTTTCCCAGAAATAGCTTTAATTACTTCCTAAGAAATGGAATAACGGATGTAAGTAGCTCGCGTAATTCAAAGTTTCGAGATAGCCGACTAAGAAACGCACCTGCCCAAGAATGCCTCCAATGATGGCACAAACAGGAGGAAATTCCTTTGAATTTGTCACCAATCTCTCTATGAGGGCATTAGGAATATGAGCATCATTCAGCGACTGCAAGGTTTATTACAGATAATGTGAGAATCAATGCAACTCAATAGCAGAACTATGAAAATGCATATTCCTAGTACTCAACCTGCAATTCACAGAGCTCCTTTTTCAACTTCAAAACCCCGGGAAGATCGGATATTGTAGTCTCTCCTGGATTTCGCCCCTCGACCTCTTCAAACCGTTCCATAACTGCATCCAGATTGAGAAAACCACTATTACCATTATTGGGGCATTCATATAGACGAGTTAAAAATGGACCAATGTTACTGTCCTTGAATCTTATCCACAGAAGAGCCTTACAAGAGATTACAGAACGCATGCAAGTTCTATAAGCTCTGTAGACGAACAATTTCTCCTTATAACATGTTTTGAATCCCGCTTCCATTCCCATCTAATTCTAATAAAAAATTTGCTATTTACTTATTCACACAAGTAGGATTTACCACACCTCTTAATGCATAAAATAGCTTTGAGACTTTTCTGGGATGTGCTTTCCAGGGTACCGATATTGCTTCCTGCATCGAAAGGATCACAAATACATATCATCAAGAAAATGAGTACCATGTACACTTCTTGATGAAAAACCAAACTCACACCGGCAATACAAGATAGACACAGCCCACCATAAAAGAATGGCCATGTACATTAATATCACGTAAATGGTACTCACCATCTCATACTCATTCATGTACGTTAATTTATACATTAATATCTTAGTATATGTATATATACAACAACGAGTTCCCTCAAACTTTATGTTTGTCTCCACCTCCACAGTTATTGACATCCAATGCACCAAGGACCAAATAAAAGACTAAATTTCCACAAATGCCTCTGACGGGTTTCTTGCCACAAAATGGACGCATGTTTACACAAGATGCAATGCAAGGTATCAGGACCAAAGAAAGAGGCCGACAATACTTGCAGAAGTTTGATTTTTCCAATTGGTAGATGGGTACAAGGGATTGGAAGTTGAAAACGGTGGTTAGAAAAGAAAGAAAAAAAATAATCCCTCATTTATAAGCATGCATATAGTTGTGCTGGAAGAAAATCAGGATTTAGGAAACTGCATATTACTAAAGATTTTTTTTTATATTTTTTTATTTTAAATCTAAGAGACTTATACTTATCATAATAGAATAATTCATACCTCGAAGCTTGAGTATGATAGTTGGCATTCCACAGTGTCATCAAGTTTTTTCTGTCCACAAATGAAAGAACAACGTGATGTGAGCATTATTCATGTATTCATGCCAGAAAGAAGAAATTTCAACCTCACTAAACAAGCAAATCAAAACGGAAAATATGAAAATTTCTGATATGAGGCACGAGGGACCCGTGGAAATAATTTAACACACTATGCTAACAACAAAGGCTTCCAACTGACATTGGTATGGAAAACAAACTGTAGTACGATCATAAAAAATGTAGAAGAAAGAAAACTGCATATCTAAAGATCTAAAACAGAGAACAAGTAGAATAATATTTGATTTATAACCTTAGCATATTTATACTCTTGTAGATCAACAAATATTTCACCACAGGAATCTCTACAATCAACTGTATAAAACGCTATGCGCTTAGTTAACTTCCGGCATTTCTCATTGACTGATTTCTACAATAGGTATGAAAAGAAACACATGTCAAAAATAAAGTCTCGAAGAGAATTTATCAAAAACGCAAAGAAGAAGGAGAGCCTTCGCTACTACTTTTTCAGCCAGGGAGCAACAACTGACAACAATAACATCAAACGTCTTCAAAAAATCTTCATCAAAGCTCGACAAATCACCTGAGAAAAGAGAAATTTAGATTTAACTTTTTCAGCGGGTCACTTACATAATGATATAGAAGTTCACAAATTAATTAGTAGAGCTCTAGAGTGGACGTAAATTATATAACCAAACCATTGAACATAAAAATAAAAACAAAACAGAGCTCAACAACGTATAATGTCCATGACTACATTATTTACAAGTACAAGTAAGAAGTGAAGGAAAGAGGAAATCTTGTAATACCTTTTTCGACTGAAACTCGTACCATCGGATTGAAATCTTTCAAAGAATCACAGCAAAGCTCAGCAACAGTTTTCCCGCCAAAAACACCCTCATCAGGAGGTATAAGAAAATTAGCAGAAAGCGCTTCTTCAGTCAACAACCGATTATCCACCAATGTCAAACTACCGACCCCAGCAAGAACAATATTCTTGCAGAACTAACATCCCAGACAGAGAAAGAGAGAGAGCAACAAGCGCGTCATATCAAATGCAAAGAATCCTATTTGAATATATAAAAAATGGAAGGCCAAGACTCGGCTCAATCAACAGTTAATGTTACCTCAGCAACAGTCCCTTTCATTCCACATACTAGAACGTGAGCTTTGCTCAGCCTGCGAGTAAAACTTGCAACTGAGAACAAATGAAATTGAAACTCGCGATAAGATAATTACGACTCTACGAAAATACCTCCTCTGTGCATCAGCACCCCAAACCCTAATCTGGCGGTCATACAATTGAGTCTCCTGCTCCGTCAACTCCTCTCCATCCATTTTTTCAACTTCAAACTGCACCGAATAAAAAATAGAGCGCTGTAATTTCAGTTAGGAGTGAGGATTCTGAACGTGTCCATGAAACTCTGCTGCGTGCCCGCGTTTATTTACAAAATGAAATAACAATAACCTTCACCGCGAGTGTACTGGTCTGTGATAGCGAAGAGTAACTTCGATCGTTAGCGAATTCCAAAGCTATGCAGAGGCAAAGACGGCGACTTCCCTCGCTCTTCCGCTGCGAAGACGACGATCAAGCGAGATGTCCGGCGGCGGAAAAGACCGACTTCTGGTTTTCAAATTTCAAAAGAAAAAATAAAAAAGGGGAAAAATAAAAAAAATAAAAATAGAGGGAAAAGAATTTGTTTTATCTATTCTATTTTTTTTTTCGGTACAGAAATTGTTTTATATATTCGATACCCACTTCTGATACTTATTTTTTAAATATACACTTCTTCTTTTTTTTTTTTTCTAATTCTGACTGGCCAATTCGTATGAACTTTTCATTGTATGTCTAATAATAATAATGGAACCTCCGTAGAATATTGGATGATATTGTTTGTACCTTTTTTTTTTAATAATTTTTTAGTACGAAAATTGAAGGATATTAAATGTCCAATATTTCAAAAAATATATATATATATATGTTATAATTTTGATTTATAACAAACACCACCGGGTATTTATGTGAAAGACCCCCAAAAACAATTTGAAACAAAGACCCCCGAGAATCTGGAAAATTACAAATACCAAACCAGGAGATATGACGCTGGTAGGCATCACAACTTTATGGGCCAAAGTCGTATCTTGGGCTTTTAGACGCGGGCCAATAGGATATTATTCTCTTTCTTTGTTTTTAAACAAATAGGATATTATTTTCTAATTAGTAATTTATAAAATCAATTACGTATGACATTTTAAAAAAATTAATGGCAAGTATGGCCTTTTTCTTTTCAGAATCTATTAATTATTAACTTCTAATTCTGAATTTGATGATAATAATTAGTTTGTTTCAATGTTTTTTTCTTTAACAATTGTGATTCATTGATAATTGGTATGAATATCAATTGAGAGATTATTATAGTAACAATTAATTGACAAACATCACGTACTCAAAAAATATATATATAATAATTTCATTCAAACATTTTTACTTTTACTTTTCATAACTAATTTTAAAATTCCAGAAAGTAACAAAAAAAAACTACTTATTCCACTTGTTGAAATTCTGGTTGAAACTATTATTTTAAAACATATTCAGAAGTTCATTTTCCTTCTTTTCTTTTTTTTTCTTATTATTTATGAATAAATTTGACGTTATTTTTAATATTTTAAATGTCGATGAAAATATTAAGGTCTAAATTTCATGAAAATATCTATAGAAATATTAATAGATATCAATATCGATAGATAATTATGAAAATATTATAAAAATAAAAAATAAAATTAGTAAAAATTATTTAGATGAAGAAATTAGCATTCCACCTTTTCTAAATAGGTTAAAATAATTAAGATGGATATTATGTACATACTACTTAGTGATATTTTGTTAATTTTTCGATAATACTATGGAAATATTGATTTACCTCTCATATTGATGTCAAATGCATTATATATATATTAGAAATGTTGATAAAAATGTCAAAGACTTTGGTTACTTCTTCAATTTTTAAAATAAAAAAAAATTTCTTAATGATGTAAAAAATCAACGAATATAAAACATGATTCCGAGGGATTTTATCACTATATAGGCTTCATTTAAATGTGTGTGTGACAAATAAAAGAAACAAAAAACAATAATAATAATAATAATAATAATAATAATTGTCTGTTGCGTGACCACAGATTCTCGAGGGATTTTGTCACCATTGACATTTCATTTTCATAGCTATCTGTCGTTTAAACGACAAGTCTTTAAAGTTGTTAATCAGACTTCATTTTTAATGATAAATAAAACTGAACATTATGTCAATATTATTAAAAGGTGAATGGAACTCCGTTTTGTGTGCAATGCGAGAGCGACTAGACTGGGATTTTCTTTTAGGTTTTTTTTTTTTTTACTCCATTAGATTTGTAATTTGTAATTTTTTTTTTCACTGCATTTACCCACTATATCTTCGATAGAAAGTAAAGTAAAATTCTTTCCAACCTACTAATTTTAATAAATGTCAAGTTCTAAAACTAATGAAAAACCTCTTTAACACTAACCACTTTCAACAGAAGTCAAGTCTTAGAGTATCATTTTTTCCATTTAAAATTTGAATTTTAAATATTGAAGAAGAGACTTGATTGTAGTTTTTGATGATTCTTCTAATAGAAGTGTTTGATTAAGAAATTGACCAACTCTACGAATCAGAAAACACTCCAATGTCAAAGTCAGTATCTGGCCGAGCTAAATTCGATAGAGAATTTAGTGTTCGCGTACCTCAAAATGCAATAACTGGGTTCCATTTATAGGCGGAATCTCCGACAATATCCTCGACAAGGCCTCAACGACTCTTTAAGGTAACTATGAATCACAGCGTGTTGTCGTAGAGGCTGTCGGAGACTGGCGCTGAACCAAAGTGTAACTGATCTGTTCAACCGTTGAATGGGAACAAGATCTCAAGGAAGCTTGGTCGTCTCGACCGTTTACAATAGGACCAAGCTAAGGGAATGAGCCTTATCGATTAAGGCCACGTGTACCTTTTGTTCTCCACTCAAGATGTGTCATGTGTGATGTTGAAATCACGTTCAACAAGAGATATATAATACAAATAATAATTGTAAAGTTAAATTTAATGAAATGTAAAGCCAAAAAAGAAGCAGTAGTAGTAAAATTAAGAAGATTTTATTTATTATCTTAGTTTGTTTGTTTTGTCTTTTAAGAAACATAAAGAGGGTTGAAACCAAAAAGTGTAAAAGGAATGTGGAGAGAGAGAGAGATTCCTTAAACTAAATTATATAAATATAGTCTGAAACCAAATGTTATCGTAACAAAAAGTGTCAAAGGAAGGTAAAGTTTGGCAGATTTGTAGAGAGGAAATACAAAAGTCAGCGTACTGCTGAGATTGTGAGATTTGGCTTAACATATGGAAATAGGAGTTCTTGTTTAATTTTTTTTAACCCTCTTTATTCTTAAATTCATATTCTATTTAGGTTCAAATACTAATTTAATTATTATACTTTTTATTTTTTTATCTAATTTTTATTTATATCAGTCGCCCTTTCAAAATCTACATTTAGTCTCATACTAATAAGAAATAAAATAAAATTGATCGTATTTGTCCATTTATTATACTTTTTTATCTCATTTTTTACCTTTAAAATTTCAACGTGACACTACACTTGGTATATTTATTAAAATGTAGTCATAATCTTATATTTTAAGTCACGAGTTTCCAATCTATATAGAAATCGTGTTAAAATTTTACAAACAACGAGTAAAATGGTTATTGATTATATTGACCAAAATATATTTTTTGAAAAACAACACTTAAATGCTTATTAGTGAGTATCTATCTTTATCTTGACCGTAAAATAGAAAATCGATAGTCAGCTTAATTTTTTTAAAATAGAAAAGTATCTCTTTTTCAATATTTGTCCTCCATCTTTATCGATGATAACCCGTAAGAATGTAGATATTTTTTCTATTTTGAAAATATAAATAAATGAAAGTACAACCATGAAAATAATATATTTATTACCCATATAAGTCGTACAGTAGATTGGGAATTTACAAGGAATAGAAGAAAGAAAGAAAAAGTGAAATTGTGAATAGTAAAAAACGAACAAAAACGGTAAAAATGTAAAAGAAAAATGTTGTCGCTATAAATGAGTCAATGGATGAGGAGAACTGTTGTGTGTCAGTCGCCCACATGACAATTTAACAATTCAGAATTCAGAAGCAAAATATTTAAATTAAAAAAACTAAAAAAAAAAAAAGCTGCCGACAAGTGTGTGTGTCGAGGTGGTACGGTGTTAAGGAATTGGTGACAGGTGCAGAAACCAACTACGTGGCCACTGCACCAGCACCAGCATACGCCATTTCCCGCACGCTCTCCACGCACGTGTGGACCTCCCTCCTATTCCAACTCGGCTCCGACTCGGTCCTACTTTTTTCCAACAATTATTGGCAATCAATCAACCCACTGCGCCCCTCCCCCATCCCCCATTATCATTACTTCTTCCTCTTCTTTACTTTCTTCCAACCCCCACTTTTCTTTCCCTTCTAATTCTTTCTTTTTTAATTATCCCTGCCACTGCCACCTTTCCTCTTGTAACAAAACAAAGCTGCAACAATATGGAGTCCTTTTACCCAATAAGTTTCTCCTTTCTTTGGCCTAAATTATCAACCTCTATAAAAGTTTCACCTTTGTTTCTATAATTTAATCAAACAGGGTCAATCATCATGGGTGGTTCACTGGTAAATAAAATAATAAGATTAATTGAGAAGAAATGGATTCAAATCTCGACACATGTCTATCTTTAAGAGGTGTAGGGCCACAAACGATTACAAATTGTACGCTGCGATAGCAAGAAATGCGCGTTAGCATGTCGAGTGCTGTAGCCTGCTAGTGGCAGGCCACACCACCCGCCAATTATCGGGACATACACCTTCGATATCATACCTCGAGGTGCGTCCCTATTATCCCAATCGTCGTCATTCCTAGTCGACCATCTGAATCTATATAAGAAAGGACCTTCACCCTTACCAGGACAAGTGAACCTGTCATTAATACTTCAGGTTTCTTTTTCTATTTTCTACTCCGATTACTGACTTGAGCGTCAGAGGTTATTAGACGAGACTTTTCGAAGGACATGTGAATCTCTCTAAAATTCACCATCAACACTCATAAGCTGTCATTTAAGATTGGAACTTTCTTAACCACTCAAAACAAATTTAATCCCAAGTTAATAAGGAGTGGTCAAAAGTAATTTAATACAATGCCAATATATCTTTTTGTACTTTGGGACTTTGGGAGCTAAGCTAAGCTAATCTAGTCTACAATTTTTGCACTTTTCAAATTTGCAGAAGTGTGTATATATATTTATTTTTGTTCTCGAAATTTGGATATAAATAATAGAGAAGCAATAAAGTGAGAGGGAGACACGTGCCCTCCCGGGCCTCCCTCCGATTCGTCGACAGGGATAAGTAGATTATGAAAATAACATGTTGTGATGTGAAATACCAAATGTAGGCTCCTGGAATGGGAATAATTGCAGAATCTGCCATGGGCAGTGGCACGAGGGAAGCAAGTTGTGTGCATTTTCGGGGATTTTGAGGCTAAAATCGAAACCCCACTCGATCTCTCCTCGGACCACAAAATAAGATTTTGTGGGTCGACATAATAATCTATGGGGAGACCCCTTTTTCATTATTACTAATTGAAATTTCGCAATACATCCAATCACCCATTTCTATTGTTGAACAAGAGGAATTAAAACATTAACAACATGGTTCACTTGATTAAAATATCTGATCAAAAGATTTGAATTCGAATCTCCATCTTAATATATTCGAAAATAATAATAATAAATTTAAAGTTAACATTTTTCTTTAAAATCAATATTTATATATATGAAAACCCAATTGATATTTTTCTTTCTCATTCACACACACACACACATATATATATATATATTTTGTTTTCTTTGTCAAATTTTAAACATGTTTACTTGCTTGCTATCCATGCCTCATGGTGTCCCTATCTTGACGATGTTTTGTGGGTCGTTGGGATTGTGTGTTTGACAATAAAATCTCCAAAATTTTTAGAGAAAAATGGACAACTTTGAAAGTTCTTGTTCTATGGTCAGAAGTTAAAAGGACCACAAAACTAGTTGCAATCTTACAATAGTAACACATTGCATCATCGAAGGGTAGATTCAACTTCTTTTTTAATATTGTAGAAATGTCTTGAGGTCAGTATTTGTCTATAGAAAAAATAAATAAATGCTTACAGAAAAAAAAAAAACAGAAAAGTTGAACATAAATACTAACAATGATGTGCTATGGTTTATTTCAGAAGTCCTGAACTTTTTTTTGTTTGTTGAAATCGTTGAATGAATTCAATATTTTTTGTGATTGACTTCTATAGTATTACTTCTATTTATATTTTTATTTCAAAACAAGTTTGAGATGTTACAGGTAAAATCCACTTATTGTACAAAAGTCACGTGGAAGACCAATTAAGAATATCGAGAAGTAAATCATGTTTAGAGATTAGACGAGAGCAAACCTATTTTGGTGAGAGAGCTCATCTTTGAGTATACAACTTAGAAAATCTACCTCGATAATGACTAATTCACACATCCTAGATACGTTATTTTTCGACTAAAAAGTTATGTGTCAAACGACGACAAATGCAACAGGACAAAGATTGTTTCGCTCCTTAGTAAAATAGAATGCTCCCATTCAATATCAAGGTACGTTAACATCTCTATTTTCTAACTTTCCTTTTGACACGAACTTTAATTTTAGCATTAATGTGTTATTCTTTCCATGTATTTTTAGGTCGTCTTCTCCTTTTCCTTTACTTTTAGATCGCCTCAATACGTGGAGGTTTATCCTATCCATGTTCACGCATGAAGAAGTCGTCTAGTCAACAAAAAATCAACTACACGAGATTTCGATCTCGATCGATATTCACTTCCATGGGTTAGGTGTGCTCTCCTTTTGCAGCCAGGGACTATTCAAAGGGCTCGCTTGCCATAGAATGTGAAACAAAATGGGGTGCCAACTGCCAATTACTTTGTCGCAGATTAACCAAGCACTCATCCCCTTTGTACTTGTTATTTTCATACACAGCCCACAGCCTCCCCTTGTGAAAAAAGTTGAAAGCAACAGCCGCCCATCCTCATTTATCATCATCATCTTAGCTTTCTCAAGCTCCATTTATCTCTCTCTCTTGAATGCTTTAAACCAGACCAAGAATGACACCTTACTGATAGGTATATTTTAGCCTAGCTAGCATGTGATTCTGTGTGTGAGTGTAAAGTCTTAACCAACAAGTTCCTTCTCTTTAATTTTTAATGCTCTCTAGGCCTTTTCTTTTGCTCCCTTGACAATCTACTTTATTGGATTTAATGGAATCTATGTCAGTGAATGAACTGGAAAGAACAAACCAATCCACTTCTGCTGCACTAGTTTGGGAACAACCTCTGCCTCCTCTTACCATTCACTCTCTCCCTTTCCTTTTCATTTAGTTTCATTTTCTCTCCCCCATTTTCCTTCCCCTTTTCTTATATTTTCTTTTTTTATTTCCTTAAACTTCCAATCTTCTTGGAACACAAAACCAGCCCCCCCATTCACAGTCCCAGAAAAGTAAGCGTTTCCTGAGTTGCCCAAAATCTGCATTTTCTTCACCTGTAGCAAAATGTATTAACGGGCTTGGTGTATGGATCCTGTAGATTTGAGGGTTAATGATTTTGAGTAAAGTTTTTTACTTTTTGCAGGACGGAGCTTGAGAAAATGGCATCATCAACTTCGGGGTCGTCAAAGAGAGCCAGAGGAGCTAACAATGGCGGGGCTCAGCCAGTTTTTTGCCTCGTCGATGGCTGCAATTCAGATCTAAGCAGCTGTAGAGATTACCACAGGCGCCATAAGGTCTGCGAGCTCCATTCGAAGACCCCTCAGGTCACAATTGGGGGTCTTAAACAGAGGTTCTGCCAGCAGTGTAGCAGGTAACTTCAGGGTTTAATTTGGTTTTTTTTTTTGCTTTTTGTCAAGTTTTGGCCATGCTTCTCCTCTCTGCCAACAACTTTTGGGCACCAACCCATTATTTTATTCTTCAAGAAAAAGCTCCGAGGAACATTTTTTATGCTTTGTGTAAACCAATCAGTCAAAGAAAATGGGCGATTTTGATTTCTTTTTTCCTTAAACCAATCAATTGTCTGTTGCCAAGAAATGAACTGTTGGTGGTTTTATCTGAACAAATTGTCCTCTCTCTCTCTCTAAAAGTTTTCCAGAATGCTTAAGGAGGTTGGAATTAGATGCGCTTTTGAGTCTTTTCATGAGAAAGTTCTGTGTTCTACAGAGCATAAAAGTTGAGAGAACTTAACAATGGAAGTTCCAAACTTGCAGAAAATTTTCCCTAATTTAGACTCCATAGACTAGATTTTGCTATCATAAAGCTGTAGGAATAATTGAGTTCGCATTTTCTCTGCTCTGCCATGCTTTTCTTTTTTCTTTTTCCCATAGGTTTCATTCACTTGAGGAATTCGACGAAGGAAAGAGAAGTTGCCGCAAACGACTCGATGGGCACAACCGGCGCCGGAGAAAGCCTCAGACTGATCTCTTGCCTCGATCTGGCGGCCCTTTCTCCTACCATCAAGGTTAGATTTTGCCCTTCTTTAAATTTTGCATTTTAAACATTTCATACAAATTTGGAAGAAAACTTATTGAAGTAGTTGCTCGCCCCTGTTTTTGGTTTCTAGTGAAAATTCTAAATTTGCTGGATCTGTTTTTTCATCTTCTTCCAGGTTCTCACATGCTGCCATTTTCGAGCTCGCAAGTATTCCCATCGACCACCGTGGGCAGCCACGGATGGTCGTCGGCCGTCGGAGCAGATCCCGCCGCCCTTCACAGCCGGAACCAACAACTAAATTTCCTCGAAAAACAGAGCCTTTTTGTGGAACATTCCGACCACGGCAGCAGCAACTACAAGGCGGCGGCGCAACCACTAACATTCTTGCACGGTGGCCAGACAACATGCCAACCCCTCCTCCGGACCATCAATACCTTGTCAGAAAACGGCGGCGGCGGCGGCGGCGGCGGCGGCGGCGGCGGGGAAAGGAACAAGATGATCTACGACAGGTTCGCAATTGGGGTTAGTGAATCGGATTGTGCTCTCTCTCTTCTGTCATCACCACAGACACAACGGACTGATCGTCAGACGCAGCAGGCAGAGCCCAATTCAGGGCCTTTGGGTTTGAGCAGAATCGATCAGCAGCGAAGCGCCGCCGTTTCTCTGCTGCAGCCATTGAGCCACCATAACTGTTTCGAGAGTTCAGATTCTGTTCGGATTTCAAATGACAGTCATGGGGCGGTCAATTTTCCCGGAATCTTTGGAATTGGCTCCGACAATGCCGGAAACGAATCCCCTTCTACTCTCCCCTTCCACTGGGAGTAGGAAATGAAAAATAAACAAGAAACAAAATTATGTCAGCAATAATTTAATGAACACCAATTACTGTTATTCTCGTGTAATTTGCAAATCGTTTATCATTTCCGATATGAAGTGACGAACTCTCCGGTTTGTTTCTTTACTGTGGCAATATGTTTATCTTGGAAAGTGGAGTTTATATCCTAATTTCATCAATTACCCATTTTTGTGGGGTAATTTGAAATTTTAGTTTTCCACAAAAAATCAAGACTTTCTTTTTTCTTTCTTTTGGGCTACTTGTGCCATCATTTTGCCTCTGCGTTCAGTCATAATGATGTTCATATATATATTTTTTTTAAATGGTGCTCATTGTTTTCACTTGCTTTACGACAATTGACAAGATTCCGATCAAATTGGATGATGGCTGGATAGATTATTACACCACTTAAGTTGTATATATAATTTACTATATTTTGTTCTGGTCATCTCTCTTTTTTTTTTTTTTTGTCTCAATTGGATTGATACAATTTTTGTCCGTGTAATGTTAAAAGAATCAATTACAAATTTAGTCTCGAACATTGAGATAAAAAACATTGATATGTGCGTGTTGATCTTTTTAGTACGACAATGAGAATCGACCTCACGACCTATTAATTATAGATATATGTCAATTGCTGTTGAGTTATACTCGTTTTGAAAAAAATAATCGGAGTAAATAAAATGAATGGGTGAAAAACGTTATATGGTAAGGGTGGACAGGCGAAAATAGATTTTAATTTGGCTTTTTGGCTCGTTTGCCCTTGCTTCACATGAATAGCCTACTCAAACTATATTACTTGTAAGCACAATATGTCAAATAATAATTTACTAGTTCAATCTATTGAAAGGAAAAATCTTCTTAAATAGAGCTATCCAATTGACAAAGTATATTAGGGATAAGTAATAATAAAAAGGAAATACAAGATAGGATAGAAAAACTTAACACTATAATATATACTACGAGATTCGTCCCAAACTTGAGATTACGTCCAGTTTTAAAGAGAATGTTTTATTATGATGTGAAGATTACAATGTGCCTCTATCTTGCTCTACTATGCTTTCAAGGTATCACAAGAATGACCACTTATGGTACATGAAAAATATCTTCGATGAACTCATAAGAATAGACTGCATCCAAGCTCTATAAACTCCCTTCTCTTGCTCCTCCATACTTCTAAATTTCAATCTAGTTGAAACAAAATTTTATGGATTTATCGCCGTAGCGTTGTTCCACTATTCCCTAACCTTGTGGCATTGCGAACTTTGTAGCATCATTCTCACAAGCGCCTTTTTTGTTTCTTCTAACAAAATCAATGTTTCACATCCACGTTGATGATATAAATTTAACCGAATAAAATTTAAAAATTCAGCAATATAATGAAAGTTTGATTCAATGGAGAAAATGAACAGCATAATTAAAGTGAAAGGGTTAAACTTCTAATTCCACGAAAAAGAAAAGGGTTGGTGGCGAAAAGAAAAAGAAACCTCTGGAAAGTTCAAAGTCGTCCATGTTGGTAAAGATATACGAGGAGAGGTGTCAAAAAATGCAAATTTCGGGCACCAAGAGAAGGAAAAGGGAAAAAAAGAAAAAGTTGAGGCAGTGGTAAGAATTAAGGAAAAAGTTTGGGAGCAATATGCAAAATATGGAAAAAGTCCAAATGACATTCAAATCAAAGAGAATCCAAAGGATCCTCAAAGACCAAATCCTCGTTTAAGAACGAAACAGTTCCATGGCGATTAAAATCCCATGGCGGAAGCTACACGATCGAAATCATTTTTACTTTTAAAATCACTCATTTTGTCCATCATTATACCAAATTAAAAATTGATTTCAAGGATAATTTTAAAAAATAATTATACTTAAATTTATCATTCCTCCCAAACATAGGATCAAATCAAATCTGGCTCTGCGGTTTTATCATCAGATGGTCCAGATTTCGTTCCCAAATGGATGCCACCTCTCATAAATCTCCTCTTACTAACTGCGCCCTGTATGCACTGCACTCTGCAATTATGCCATGGATTTTCTTCCTCTCTATCGTCCTTTTAAAATCTGGCTATTTCGGCACAATATTAAATTTTAATATTTGTTTTTATATTCTCACCTCCTGTGTGAAAACTATTTGCGAAACTTTTTTGTTCCCAAATGTTAATTATTTAAAAGAAATCATTAGTAATATTGTGGCGTGCTCGTGAAACGGTGTCGTTTTTTGATTCTCAGCCTCGATCTTACCGCTTACGGCAAAATCTATATAAACCCGCCAAAAGAAAAATGGATCATTTTCAGGAAAAAGGAAAAGAAGAGAAGTAACCGTCCGCACGTCGTCGTTTTCATATATGTTCACTGGCAATGGAGAAGGCCATCGGAGCACGCGGAGTTACTGCCGGAGGATCTTTTCCGGTGAACGGCGACATTCTCCATAACATATTGGGAAGACTTCCGGCCCGGTGTTTCGCGTCGGCGGCGTGCGTGTGTAAAACATGGAACTGTATCTGCAACCGTATCCTGTCTCGCCCTAAATTCGCCTCCGCCGTCTCCCTGAATCCCTCGTTCGACGTTATCCTTCTTCCTCTCCTCTTTATTTCGCCAATTTTACTTAATCAGTAGTAATTCGTTAAATTCGTTACGTTTTTCGGATTCAGGTGGCGGTGAAGGAGGTTCTTCGTAAGGTTCTGTCGGAGCCAATTCGGCCGCACTTCGCTATTGCCTGTATCGGCGTGGAGTTCGATTTGGAAGCTTCTCACAATCTTGTATCTCTCCTTCTTCTTAATTTAATTAATCTCGTGTTGATTGAAATTGAAGTTCGGTCTAATTAGTTTTAAACAACACATTTACTTTTAGAACTGCAAAGTTCAAAATCGAGTAAAGTGTTATAGAAATGAAATTAAAAAGAGTAAATCTAGGACTAATTCTGTATCTGTTGCTTCCTGCTAAGATCACAGAGGCATTGGGCTCAAGAACTCCGGTGATCACAAACGAAGCGAGAGGCATCATCGGCATAGACGCATTAACCAATGAAATCAAGGAGGTTTAATTTAATTTCATCACCTTAATTCCCTTTCGACGTTGGTTCTTGTTAACAAAGAAAATTTTACAGGTGAAGTGGGAATCAGTATCTGAGGACGATTCTGATGCTCAACAATACAATTCAATCTCCAACCGAAACAGAGGCATCGTTCTGGCCCTCGGATTTCTTCCCGGATTCAAGGCCGATGCCATCTCCCTCTTACGTCCAAATAAGGTCGGTTAAGATCCTAAGAAAAGAGATTTATAAAAGAGCCAGTATCTTGATCTCTTACAAATATTTATAATAGACACAGGTTACTCAATTGCGAATTGGTTTTGAGATGTAACTCTAAAGTTAAATATTAATTGGATTCTTCATAATTCAGCATGAAAAATTAATTGCTACCCAATTTTCAGGCTTCTCAAGAAGTTATGGTCGACAAGTTTATCATGGATATAAGAGACTATACAGCCTCTGTCTCTGCTTCTGCATCTCCTTCCTGCATCATTATGTTTGGAGTAAGTTTGTGCTCCTCATTCCTCAAAATGTTCAATATCATTCTTTTCACTTCTAAAAACTTCTAAACTTTACATCAATCCACTTGTTTTTCTTTCCATCTTTTTTTATTATGTTGCAGGATCAACATGTGGACATGAAACCCATCATTGCAAAACTTGGTGAGTACTGAGTAGAGTGCCAACTTTAACTGAATCCATAATAATCTATCTCAAAACTAAAAAAAAAAATCCACAGATTCTGCCATGGCCGAAGAGACGGTGATCGTGGGTGATGCGTGTGGCTGCTTCTTGACCAGAAGTAGAAGAAAAAACAACGAAATTGATGGGAATGATTCACTCGAAGTTGATGCTGTAGCTTTGGTACTCGCAAGGGACAAGAACGAGCCTCAAGGTATAATAAAGCGATGAAAGTTTAGTAAGAATTAGGATCCAGCTCTGAGATCGTAAAGTCACGAATTAATGAATATTTCTGTTTGTTAATAGGTGTAGGAGAAACCATTTTCCACTTCACGTCATCTACAGGGACAATCCCTTTTGGGCCACAGCTGGAAGCCGTTTCCACGAATGTGAGAGGCTCCAGATTCACGTGGCTCTCTGCACTTATAGAAGGAGATGATGAGATCCTTCATGGACACAGCATTCTGAAGGCTCTTAAAGAAGAGGTGCAATTTGTGAAATTTGACTTGTCTCATTAGCTGATCAGATCAAGCTTTTTATTTTTCTTACTTACAAATGTGGACTTGGGCTTGAATTGCAGATTGAATACGACGATTTGGAAACTGATCTGTTCATTGGGGTTGTGCAATATAGAGAACAGAGCATTGGTTCACAAAACCTGGGTCCCTCCCCATCCTTGGCAATGTATAAAGTTTTAGGGTAAGCCATTAATGACTTTCAAATTGTAAAATCTCTCCGTTCTGGTTGTAATTGTATGGTAGTTTTGAACAGAGGAGACGAGGAGTATTTTGTTGTGGAGGGCGTTGGAATCAGGCCAGGCGATTCCTTCTTATTCTACCATTCAGATACGGAAACTGCTTTGTCTTCTTCTTACAATGTATTGGAAGATCTTTCAACTTTAAGGCCGGACCCAGTTGGCTTCCAAAGCCTACCCAAAACCAGAGCTGCCGCGAACTCTGTTTCTTTCGGCGAGAAGAATGAAGTTTTTGGAGGCCTCATTTTCTCCTGCCATTGTCGAGGTCGGTCATATTTCGGACGTCCCAATGTGAATACGTCGCCGTTCAGTGTGAATTTCCCCGGAGTCCCATTGGCCGGAATATTTTGCGCCGGAGAAATCGGCCGGGCCTTCCCAAGATCCATCAGAGAGGTGGAGGAGGAAGAAGATGACTCTGTTCGCCGTTGCTTGCATGTCTATAGCACAATTTATCTAGTGATGTCTCATGTTGACGGAGTAGAAAAGGAGTAGAAGATAATGATAAGGATGGAAAAGGGAGGATATTAATCGGCTCTTTGTTTCCATGGGATATAGCTTATCTTGTAGTTTTTAATAAGTTGAAACTTATGGAATTCCTGTAAAAAAAAAAGATAACATTATAAAAATCTAAGTTTGTATATAAGACTTTTTAAAAATTAGTATGCATTATTTAAAAAAATGAGTTTTATTGGTTTGGATTTATACAACAGTAAGTTAACATGAACATAATTCTCCAGATTACGTCACATTTTGAAGATTGTCTTGACGATCTTTAGTTTTACACGTCGAGAACGGAATGAAACTACACACTAAGTTCGCATTGGAGACCATGATGCTCTAGATCTAGCAGGATCTAGCTTGAAGATTGCCTTCACAAAGTAGCTAAGGAGAATACTCTTTAGCTTACTCTTTGTAATTCACAAATTTCTTTGTCTAAAAACTATAGTATGACATAATAAACTTGAGATGAAGGTTCTAAATTGTCGATCGTATATGTACAATGACAGTTCTGCAACCGCTATCTTTCTAGGTGTTATCATATACACTATGTTGGCTAATTCACGATCACGATAACAATTCCTAATTGCCATCGAAATAGTTGTCATAACTAAGTATATTACGATGATAGTTAATGATAGAAACTATCTTCATACATTTACGATAATAGATGATGACAGTTTTATAATCAGTTATTCGAATCTCCATCCTTACTTAACTCTCAAGTTACACAAACTTAATGAAAAAAAACTAAAATGAATGAATTGAAGTCAAATGTCATGTGACTTATCTTGCGAATTCTTGAACCAAAGACCTCATGATATGTGATACCATAATGCTCAAAACCCTTGCCGCTGCACCATCTTTTAGAAGATCATACCATGTAGTTTTTTTTCCCTAATTTGTGCATATCGTTGTAATCTTGTGCATTATAGCATATATATGACTCATTCACCAATTATTAAAAAAAAAAAAAACTAACAACCTAACAACTTTTAACTAATATAAGAATTTGAGAGCTGCAGATTTTACAAATTATAAGTGAAAAGATTTATGTAATAACTCATAAGCAGCCAAGTTTGAGGGAAATTTTGAACTTTATGTCAGAAAAGAAAAGGAGAAAATCAAGCAGCCAAGCCACGCCGTCGGCCGGCGCCGCCACGTTTCTTCCGGTTCCTTTAAATACTGTGTTACTAAATTAGTAAATTATATATGATTGTATTTCCATTTATGTAATTAACGTTTTTCTTGTGCAAGTAACTTCATTTAATTCCTTTTCCCTTTAATGTTTTCAAATAGTTGGAGATTACAGAAATTCAAAAGAAAATTACACAATTCTTTCTTCCCCAAAACAAAGCTTGACGATGATGATCCTGAACCCAAGAGTAGTCCTTAAATTAGTACTCCATCCACCTGAAAAGCCCTGCATGCAAATTTCCCAAATAATATTTGCTTGTTAATTCTGGCTTTTGTTGTGAAATATTTTACGAATTGAGCAGTTTTTATTTAGTACGTACATTTCTAGTGCAGAGCTGGCATTAGCATCTAAGCTGGTTCTTGAAGCTGTCACATCCACATCCTTAAGCTGATTCAACTGAGATTACAAGAACACACACCCATCGGAGAAGAAACGAAAATTCTCCATTGATAAGTCTCTAAATTTTATAAAATATTTAATAAGAGCTAAATATATGTTTTAATTTCGGATGTCTTTTCCATTAAATCTATGTTCTTTTAAGAGGCTCTTGTGTTTTAACAATTTACTTTTTTTTTTTTTGCGGTGAAAGTTTAGGTTTCTTGATGATAACACATTAGTAACTGAGCTGGCAAAACTTTGGAATGTGAATTAGGCTCTCTAATAGAAAAAATTCTAATTCCACCTCTAAATTTTTAAGAAATTTGTGGAAATTTCAACTTTTTTGTTTGAGTGGTCTAAATTCTCATTTAAATTTATGATAATTCAATAACTATCTTATCATGTAAGCTTAATTACCGATCAATTCTAACATCATTCACGAAAACAATATCATTGAAAAATGTTAAAACACAAGGGACTAAATTGAAAAAACACTAGAATATTACAGACTAAAATATATAATTAACTAGTAATAGGTCCCTAAGTTTTTCATGGTGTATTTAATAGGTCTCTAACCTCTGAAGGATCTTTTTAAGATTGAAGGTCTTATAGACACAAAATTAAAAGGTAAAAAATTCGTTAGACGTAAGATTGAAAGTTGAAACATATTAAACCTAACAAGGAAAGTTGAAAAGTTTGTAAACCCTTTTTAAAGTTTAATTTTGTGCGTTTGAATTTGGACAAATTTTCTTACTCTTTTCTGCAGGCGGCTGTGCTCCTCTTGTACGCTCTTGTACTGCATATTTAAGACGACACTCAACAGTTAATTTTAAAAATATGTGTCTTCGTTTTTGTTGTCGTCTCTGTAGAAAACGACTGTGGTGGATAAAGGAAGAATGGGGAAAGTTGAGAAGTGATAACGTTACCTTCCTTTTCAACATGTTTATGTGCTCTGAGATGATGCGTCTCTGTTCAATGAATCACATTAAAAGAGAAAAAAAAGTTATAATTTTACCCAACTGACCCACCACAAAGCTAATGCGCTAGCCCTAATCTCTTTAATTTTGTTTTTTTTTTTCTTCTTATAACTGGGACGATTCGGAGCGAGGCTTTTAGTATTAAGCTCATTGGAAACCACCGGCGGAGGGTGTAGTAAGCTTGAGGGAGAATGGGGATACCCCTTCCCTGGCTGGTTCAAGCCCTGCGAAATGCATAGTCGGGATTCCCTCTTCCCCACTTTTCATTCGAGGAAGAGTCCCGCAACGTTGGTTATGGTAGTAGGTAGGAACTTCTAATGTAAGCCACATGGCACCGATTTTAGGTTATAAATATTTAATAAAAAAAAACCTCACATAAGGCTTAAACTGGAAATGTCTAAGTCAGTATGACCAAGAGAGACCTCAAAGTCTTGCCAACTGAATTGCTCCTTAGCCCTAATCTTTTTGGTTTCCATGTTTTCAGTTTCTAAACACCCATTATCATTTAAAAAATATAAAAACTTTTGTATAAACTTGGCAGAGGTTGGTTCAAATCCCCACCTCACCCGTTGTTGAAAAAAAAAAATTCCACATAACTTTATTATAGTTCAACGGGTGTGACAACACATAAGCAATTTATAGGTTGTAAACTGGAATCAATATATGCCAATATTCAGTGAACATCTATAAAATTCCTAAGAGAAGTATCAAATTAGACACAAAATTGACAGAAATTAAGAGGGTTTTACCTTTTTAGAGCGCACACGTTCAATTCCTACACTCAGTTGTCTTTCAAGCTGTTTCAGATCCTTGACGCTCAATGGTCCTAAATCCTCTCCAGCAAAATGCCTACCCACCCAACAAATATAATACACAAATTTTCATGACGTATTCAATTAATTATTAATTTAAAAATAATGAATTAATTAATATTACCTAAGTCTGGACTCCAAGCTGCTTATTGATCTCCTCATCTCCTCCATCTCACTCTTCCAGAACTACAAACCCACAATTACAATACAAATCACAACACGTACATGAACAGAATTAATTAATTAGCTCCGTAATTAAATTAAATTAAGCACCATGACTCGTGAATGTGGGTGGTTGGATTGCGGTAGCCCCATATCACTCCGGTACCTGGCTAGGGTTCCGTCCATGCTACACCCAATCAACAAAAATTACACATTCTAAATTATTAAATTAGAAATAAAACTTTAACAAATTTAAATTAAATTTTCTTGTTAGATGGAGGATGAAATGAAGAAAAAAGGGTATAGGAATTAGGAAATGAACTCGTGGCTGGAGAACTGGTAGGCCTTGCCGGAAGGGGAAAAGACGAGAAGGGCAACTTCGGCGTCGCAGAGGACGGAGAGCTCGTAGGCTTTCTTCAAAAGCCCATTCCGACGCTTCGAGAACGTCACCTGCCGACTCGTCGGATTTTCGATTCTCTTCAGCTCCACTTTCCCTCTTCCCATTTCTCCCGATCTGCCGACGAGTCGGATTTTCGATTATTCTCTCTTCAGTCTGAGTCTGAGTCTGAGTCGAGTCTAGTCTGAGACAGGATATATAGATGATAATAATAATAATATCTTTATTCTTTATATACGCAGCTTCATGCAGTGTCAGGTAGAGTAGATAATTATTAAAAAAGAAAAAAGAGAATACCATTAGATTTGGCGGCTTAATAAAATAACAATAATAAAAACAAAAAAGAAAAAAAAGGAAAATAATTTGACACCGTCAGCCGTCAGGAAGACTGAGAAAATTCCATGATTCGGAGCGGACAAGGAAGTGATGGAATAATAGAGAGAGATGTGGGGCCAATGGATCCCCGATGCGGTATGATGCGACGCCATTTTAGCCATACTATAACCTTTTCCAATCATTCTATTTCTCCCCCTCCCCTTTCTAATTCCTATGCCCGCCCTTTACTTTATTTCTTTGAGAAATCTTAAAAATAGTTATTGATGGCAAGTTTTTCAGAGGTGTGATTATCTTTTGAAATGGAGCATCCTCGGACAAATGAGTTTATAATAATAATTTTCGACATCGAGTGCAATTCTGCGTTCAAGACTCTGACACTCGAATTAATAATCGGAGTAAAAATGGTAGAGAACGACACCTAGTGGCCAACCAGGAAGAATGCTCATTTGGGACACAGTGCTACGTGTTGATGTTGTTTTCCGTCGAGCTCACAGATTGGTCACGAGTTGCTAAAGTGATCTCGAATGAACCTGTACAGGGAACAAACACTCTGACTAAGTCAGTTGCGAGTTCAAGCTGTCGTTCTCAGAGGAAATAGTGTACCTGAGACTTAGGTGGAGTGTCCCTTTTTATAAGCAGGTGGGGGAGACAAGGTCGTTGGGACCGTTCCGACCGATAGTTATGGTTGTCGGGCCTCCAGGTTGGTGGCCGGACCTGAGGTCGGGTTTGTTAGGTCGGTTGATACGAATTGTTTATCTCAGCTCAATATGGATTAGATCGGTGAATACTGTTGGTCCATTTACTTTTTGATAACTCCAAACTAGGTTCATGCTTACACATGTCCAATCTGATTTAGACCACCAACAGTGCGCTTTGTCCTATGGGATTCTGACCCGTGCAAATGTGGTACTACCACCTGCCAGACTGTCCCTCATGCATACTGTCACCTGTGGGTTGCGATGCGTCTCCCATATCGTGCAGCGAGGGTGCATTCGTCACACTCCTTTGTGCATCCGTTCCTAACTGTTTGTGGTCCCCTTTCCTACTGTTACCTTCCAAAGCCTGACATTCCACCTGCTCGGATTTCTCCAACAATAGTTATTGGGGATAATTTGGGGCTAACTTTTTTTTTTCTTCTCTTTTTTTGGTTCAACAATGGCCAGAATAGGAGATCGAAGCTCCAACCTTTTTGGTCTATAATATATATCTCAACTTTTAACCAGTTGAACTATATCATGATTGGCGCATAATATGGTTGGTAAGGTACTTATTCCTTTAAGTTAAGGTTCGATGTTTGATCTCCACCCTATTTGTTGAACCAAAAAAACTAAAAATGGTATTTCAACTAATTTTTCTAAAAAAAGTTTAATGAACAAATTAATTTAAAATTTATCATGGTTCTAAGTAATTTTGTCTTTTCAGAAGAATATTTCATTGAATAAAATATCATATCGTGTTCTAAATAGTTGATTTAAAGAAACATTATACTTCAAAAAATATAGTTTGAAATTTATTTTTTTTAGTATGATTCTTGAGGTGTCACTCTCACAAAACAAGTTTTCGTGAAAGACATTTTGAAAGCTCTCACACTTTTTAAATAAAATTTCAAAGTATTTGATTCCCTCAAATAATTTTGTAGAATAAATAAATATGTATATGACAGTTATATGCACAGATAAATGTACGTATACTAATATAAAGAACATGGTATTCTTGCATATTCTTTACAAAAAGCAAAAATCATGTCCTATAATATAAGGCTATAATACAATGTTTATAAAAATAAATACTTGATGTGAACGTAAGCTCATATCTCTTAGGATTACCTGGAATAAATTTTAAAAAGATAAAAATGAAAACTAACTTATGATTATTCAATTTTCTTTAGTATTTATTCAAACGGCATATATTTCAGTGGGCATAATGTAACAAAAAGGATGTAAGCTAAGTAGTTCCCACTGGACTAACCTTACCATGTAAAATTCTGACACCCAATAGAAAGTAGATAACATTTTTTTATTCTATTGCATAGATCGAGACAGTAGAATATATCCCCTTCAATCCAAATTTAATTCCGGATTCTTTTTAATTACAAATTGAGTCCTAAATTTTTAAGGTTGTCCACTTTCCAAATTTTGCCAACTTGAATTTAAATTTAATTAAATTGATTAAGGTATATAGTTTTGGTTAAAAGTTGGTGGGTTTAAATTACCATCCCTTGTATTCAAAAGTAAGTCTCCAAATTTAATAATAAAAATATCTATCCCGTTTTTTTGTTGTTGTTTCATTTTTTTTAATAAAGAAAAATAAAATTGTATAGGGTTATAATCTAATGGATTAAAAAATGATAAAAAAAAATTATTTATAGAAACTGGATCAAGAAACAACCATGTAATGTTTTTATTTACGTTGTCGTCTCTCCCATGTAAACCATATATTAATTTTTAAAAAATGAAAAAATAATATTTTTATTTACGTTGTCATCTCTTGAAAAGACAATCATGTAAATGTGCGTTTAGTTGGTCATATCTTATATTAATTAAAAAAAATATCAAATGTAGTGCCAACTGAACGTCATGTATGCAAAAGACAACCTCTGGTTACCTATTCATAGGTCGTCTGTTGAGGGGACGACTAACTATTTTTCAATAGTAAATTTAATAAAAATTCATATTAAAAAAATCAAACTGAGCAAATATTGACACAAAATTAACTTTTTTTTTCTTCTCTCTAGGGACTTCCAGCATACCAATAAAAGAGAATTTAAAATAGGCTAATTAAGTAGCAACATGAAAAGGAAATAGACTAAAAAAAAATATAATTGGTCTAAATCAGATACCCCGTTAAACATGAAAAGGGGGAACAAGTGGCAGTGTGGGCCGACCACGAGTGGTACCAATCTTCAGTCGCCATTTATCAGAATTGTGACACGTAGCAGCTGATCGGGTAAGAATTCAGTGAAAGTGAAGGAGAGAGTGACACCTAATACCGCAAGATGTGACAGGATTAGACCGCGATTGGCTGCAAATTCAAAAAGGCGCGTGCAGTCCCACTAGACCAACTTTTCTTCACATTTTTTTCCTTAAAGAAATCGCAACGTTACGAAGCGTGATTGGGCGATGGGTTTCCCATTTGAAATTTATTAAAAAAGGAAAATGCCTCACGACACGTGTCATTATATCCTTCATTTGGAGGCGCGATGGCGATGGCAGCCGTAATGTCCCCTAAAGGCCCCAACAACATTGCCTTATTCCACTATTTCATAAACCTAGGATGTATTGCTGCCCAATCTTTTTTCCATTAAAAATACCGTTCCCCCCACCTTCTATTTTTAAGTTTTCAATTTTCAATTGTTTATATTTATATAATTGAAATAAGGAGAAACATAGAAGACATACACTACTTGGTAATCTTATTTTATGTTGAGCTGTCGTTGATTAGTGCGGAATATATGATATGTCACATTAGCTTTTTTTACACGTTATAAGTCTTGTATTTCTTTTCTTGTCATTGATTGTGTAACTTTTAATCAATCAAGTTAGGTTAATGTAGATGTCGAAATCCATTAATAATGTCATTCTATGATCTGTAAAGTAAAAATAATGTCTAAGATATTTCAACTAATGTTGAGTTGGGTGTTTGTTGAAGCAAATCTAATAATGCTTGAATTAATGTACATGATGGCAAAAATTTTTAAGAGACACGTTGGGAAGAGATTATTGAAATTGTTAATAGGATTCCTTATGAGATTAACTAGGATGTAGGGAGTTTACCTAGTTGGGATAGAAGACCGGCAAAATGCCTAATCAAAACAAAGAGGTACCCATGATAGACAAAACACTATCATTCTAAGTTGGGCCGAGATGTAGTTGGTGAAAGGTGGGGGTGTACCACCAATGTTAAGCCAAAAGATTTTTGGACTGAACATGGCGAAACGAGGCATGTTTCTAATGGTGGTTTGATTTCAGTCATGACAATATGACGTACATTAGACATTCATATTATGTCATTTCATATGAATTTTCATGTGGGAGAGTTAGTGAGTGACATTTGTCTGCTAAAATAATCATACCTGTATTTGAAATAATTTAACTGATAACAAATATTATAGTCTTTTGAGAAAGTAAAATTCACTGCATTTCCGTTATATAACTCCAAATTAAGACAACTGTAATCAATGTGGCCGACACATCAATCTACTATTCACCCCTCATCTAAATCACAATCACACCTTTCCATAAGAATGGAGAAAATAACACGACTACCATCTTATCTCAATAAAAAAAAAGGCATATAATTATTCAAAAACAGAATGTAATCAACAACACTTAGCGTGGAATCTACGAATAACTTAGGATAAACAATAAATTCTACATTTAATCATAATTATTATTCA
Organism: Momordica charantia; assembly: GCF_013281855.1. Lineage (NCBI taxonomy): Eukaryota > Viridiplantae > Streptophyta > Magnoliopsida > Cucurbitales > Cucurbitaceae > Momordica > Momordica charantia. The sequence goes on from NW_028275161.1 coordinate 21,068,454, forward strand.
TTCTTAAGATTTTATTTTATTAAATTCTCAATCAAAGAACCAATATCAAATAAGATCACCCACCACACACTCACGTATAGTTCAACTAAAAAAATAATATAACATGAAACGCACCGTTTCTCGCTCCTCTTTTTCCCCTCGAAGAGAGAATTAAAACAAAAAACACAAAGCTAATTAATTAATTAATTCAACCCCAAAAAATAGGAGGAAAATTTAAAAGGAATGGAGGGACAGAAGAGTCATTTCAGTAGATCAGCCGGTGAAGATATGGATATCGACGGCCAAAATAAGAATGGTGAAGATGCCGAAGAAGAGGATGGTATGGACGATAATGGCCTTGCCGTTGGTGGTGAAGCTTCCGAACTCCACCATGCGGGCGTTTCCCGGCAACTGAAAGAGCAGCCCCGGTGAGAGGAGAATGAAGAGCAGTAAACCGAACAGAACCGGCGCCCAGTCCAGCATTGTTCCTCCGGCTCCGGCTCCGGCGACGCATTCAACGAATTAAGGAGGTGGCTGTTCAATTCTAAGGCTGGCTCTGCCCTTCTATTTATAGAGTAAGAGATTTGGTTGAGGTTGGATTGAGTATAATCTCCACCGCCGTCGCTGATTTGGGTTTGAATTAGGGTTTGAGGATTTTAATTATGGCGATTCAATCAAAAGGGACTGACAAAAATAAAGCTGGAATTGTAAGGACTAAGATTTGTGTTTCGCTTTATTCATTTCGTGTATAACTGCGATTACTTGAAGGCTGTGGGCTGCTCTGCTTTTGCTTTTGTTTATGTGAATTTTTTGTATTCCACAGGTGCCCTTCCTCATTGGCTTTCGCATCTTCTCATTTTTATGTACGTTTAATTTGCATTATAAAAATAGCCTTTAGACTATGATCTTCAATTTTCCTTTTCCTTTTCCTTTTCCTTTGAGTTTAACTAATTTAGACTATGATCTTCAATTTTCTTCTTCCTTTAAATTTTATATGACACGTCGTGGGGTGATTCTACACAATATATGTCTTATCTATGATTTGAGGTTCCCTCATTTCTTTTTCTATATATTTAATTTTATATTCTATAATAATCTTCGTAAAAAAATTTAAATCAATTAAATTCTATTAATTGAGTCATCTACAAGTGAACATAAATTATAGATTTATTTTACTCACTTTTTTTTTTAAAATTTTCAGAGTACATGCGAATGATTAAATTTATTTCAATCCATATATTATTGTGTTAATTAATCCATTTGAGAGTAGTAATAATGATAATCTAAATTTGGTTAAAGCATGTATTTCCTGACCAAAAAGTTGTGTCGAATCCATACCCTCACATATTGTACTAAACAAAAAGTAATAGTAATGCTAAATACAATAAATAATTAATTTATTCATAAAATCAAGTAATTTAGCCCAAATCTTGAGTTCGAATCCTCTCCACATGTTGCGGAAAAAAGAAGATCACCAACCTATGTGGAAATATACTCATATTAAGAAAATGGTTTTACAATTATCTTAACATAAAAGTATTTATTTAAGGATTAGTGACCATGCTTAATCTTACTCCTATAACTCTTGAATTTTCAATTATAGTTTCAAATATAATTCTTCCATATTTCTCAATAAACCGTTGAATTAAAACTTCACAACCACATTAAAACATAATAGACAATTTAAGCGATAAAAGATATTGACGAACTCCCTTTTGATTTTTGGTTATATAAAACTATCGTTATTTTTTAGAGAAAAAAAATTTAGGAAAAAAAGTTTTAATTCTTAAATAATTATCTAATTAAGCCAACCAGCAAATTATTATCTAACAAATTAAATTAATTTAAGAGGGAGAGGAGGTGGATGGGCGTGGATGGGGCGGCCTCTTCTAATGGCACAACAAGAAAAGAAAGGAAATGACCGATAGAGAGCGCGTGTGTCGGTTGGTGAGAAAATTGTCAAAACAATAAAACGTGCTGAAGAAAAAAAACAAAATGAAGTAAATATATCTGCTGAATCTCTATAATTTCTTCAATTGTCCAACTAAAATGCCCGTAATTGGATTTATTATGCTAATATTCGATAAAGTAATCTTAATGTTATGCCTCTAAAACAAATTAATAATTGGAGGTATTTGTCGCTCAATTGGTAATATTACTGCATTTTTATGGATTGGTACTTAAAAAATGATATTCATATTTATGGATATTTCGAAGAATTTCCGTAGACAAATATTGTGAAACCAAACCAGACCAACAAAGCTATACTAGATGGGCTTGGGCTTGGATTTGGGCCTTAGAATTCAATTTTTTGTCGTCATTTGGCGGGTCGGAAAAAATATAGGAAAAGAATAGAATTTTTAAAATCGTCGACAGCAGGGTTCGAACCTGCGCGGGCGAAGCCCAACAGATTTCAAGTCTGTCTCCTTAACCACTCGGACATATCGACACTGTTGAAAGAATTGCAACTTTTATAAATTAAATAAAGAAAAATTAGGAGTTTAATTACCGGATAAGCGAATTGATCGGAGACAGAACAGAATCAAACATGAGTTCACTCCGATTTCCCCCTCCACTGGTTTCGCCATGGAAGAAGAAGAAGAAGAAGAACAACCACTCCCCAGGCTCCAACCAAACCTCTCTCCCTTCCATGGCCGCTCTTCAAAATTCAGACCAAAAACCAATACTCCTCTCTCATCTTCTTTCTTTCGCCCTCTCCGTAACCCTCAGCTCCCCCTTCCCTTCTCTCGCAATCCCTTCTCTTAATTCCCTGTCCTCTCCACTTTCTCCCACCACTCCATTTTCTCAATCCAAGAACTTACAAATCGGACTAGAAAACGGGTACGCTCTCAACTTCTCTGGTTAATTCCTCGATTCCTTTTGTAGTTTTCTCTTAACTTTTTCTTTTCCATTGGATTTATTCATTTTTGTAATAATTTTCATTCTGCCCTAATTTTATGCACAATGCGGCATAAATCCCCCAATGTTGCCGTTTTTGTTGCAGGAAAATTCGGCCCTGCCCATCCACCAATCCGGCCTGTGTCTCCACAAATCCTAAATCGTCATCCTTCGCCTTCCCTTTAAGCATTCCCGAAAATTTTACTGAAAATCCAATTCAGGTCTTATTTCTCTGAAAACTGTGCACTTCATTGTCGTTCTAGATTATTGGTTTCTCTTGGTTTTGCTTTCCATGTTTCAGCTCTACTTAATTCATTTGCAGAAGCTGCAGGAAGTGATCCTCAAAACGCAGAGAAACGCAAAAATTCAGGTGGTGGAAGATACCCCATATGGTAATTGAACTGAACTTACCTAATAGCAGTTTTGAACTTTACATTACGAATTGATATACACATGCCTCGTTAAACTGCTGAGATTGGGATGAGAATGGATTCTATACGCATAGGGAATCGCCCTCTTTAGGAGCAGAGCCAAACATTTTCACGGAGTGGCAAAATTTTATATTTTAACTTTCTATATATATTATATAGTTTGACCCTTTATCATCCAAGACATGCTTTACCTTTTCGCAAAACAAAACGCCTTGCATTAGGCTCACTTCGCCACTCCAAGTGACAACAAAAGTTCTAAGTTACTAAGGCTTGAATCCAGGATTTCATCCCAAGCCCTTACCTCCAGAGCAGCCTTTTAAGGGTGTGCTTTGATATAATATTAGAACCATAGATCCTTAGATGAAATTCTTGTAAATTTGCTTCCTTCCCCTTCATATTAATAGTTCACGTGTTAGATCTAAATACTTATATCCCGAGCCGACTCGTAAGAGGAGGATGCTTTTGCTTATACAACAACATGATAACCACCAGGTCAGTATTTAGAGGCTGAGGTTGATGGGAACTTTGGACGAGATGTGATTGAGTTTCTGGTGAAAGGAGATGTGGTTGCTTATAGAACCATGGCAACAAAAGTGACTTATGTGTATCCCTTCACTACTGCTTTTGGAGACTCCAAGGGACAGGAAGAAAGAATGAAGAAGATCATAGACAACTTGGGTTGGTATTCTCCAACCTTCGATTCCATGGATCAGTAATCAGTAGCATAGCACAAATCTTCTTTCTTCTTTATTTTCTCCCCCATCCATTTTTTGTCACTCTGATTAAGCTAATTTCCAGCCACAAATATTTTAGCCTTATATCAGAATGTGATGCCAATCTATAGTTGTTCTTCATTTACCTCACATATATATTTATATATGGGATGGATATTCAAATTTACAATTTAATTATCCATCTATGTTTTGAATGACTGATTTAATAGATATTTACGATCAAGAACTTCAATGTGGGTTGTTTTCCCTAGAGATGACGTAGTTGTATGAGCCTTGGACATTGTAGTATCACCTACCATGAGGTCTGGAATTCAAGTTATGTGTTGGACATAGTGTTATTCAACCCAAACAACGAGTCCAATTATAGGGATCCATAGCGTAAGCCACACGAAATCGATTTCAAGGAAAAAAAACTTCAAATGGGTAGTACTCTTAATTTTCGAGGTTTTGTTTTGCCATTGATTTTTCATATCAAACTAGATATGAATCTTATAATATAACTAATGGCAATTCAAATAAGAAAATAATAAATTTAGAAGATACTCTGTGGGATAGGGTGGGAAAACTTATTTGATCTTGATCATCTATCAATAAAAAGGGGAGATGAGTCTTGAAACATTTTTCGTGCTATTGACACAAATTAATACTATGGTTGGGAAAGTTGATCCAACCCATAGATTTCAATTAATATATAAATGAAAAACCTTTGAAATGGGTAATACATTTGGAAAGAGAAATAACGAATGAGGGGGAGACTTGTGATAGTGAAGTGGTAGAAATAATATGTTGTCTCAAAACAGGGCAGGTGCCCTAAACTTTGGATAATTATATATTATCGAACTAGTAACCAGAAAGTTATTCCTGGTTCGTTGGTATTTTGGTGTCCATCTAAATAAGTTAGTTTTTATTTCGAATACACTTGTATTGTTTTAATCATATTCTTTTTAATGAATTCTAATTTATTCCCAATATAAAATTATAAATAATTATAAATATATAGTAAAATGAACGTTATACTACATATATCAAAAGAAATTAAATTTTATTAAAAAAATTTACTAAATATTTTAGGTTTCAATCATCTTTCTTGTATGTTTATATATGTTTCTTGTATATTTATATAGATAATTAAATCCTACTTTATTTTAAAATAAATAATATTAATTTATGTATGTATAAAGCTATAATTTCTAGATTTGGGCTGAGAAGAATTGGTAGTCTTTTATACTAAACAAATTAACATCAAACACAATAATTTATGGGAAAATTACTCTTTTGGTCGTTGGTTTCCACTAATGGGTTGGGTCATTTTGGTCATTTTAAGTTGTCGATGTACTTTTGACTCATGAATTTTAAGACATTGGTTTAAATGTTCCTCCACAAACAAAACAAAAAATAAAAATATGACGTCAAAGCAGCATAGCTATACTTCCAACAATGAAATTGTAAGTTCGATCTTCTAATCCACGTCTGATTAAAAAAACAAAAAACAAAAAATCTGACTATACTTTAGAAAGAGTAACATGGGGAGCTGTAAAAGCAGGATGTGTCACAGTTTCTCTCTCTCCTCTCTAACCCTCTCTCTTCTCATGGATACACCTTCATTTACAAACTGTAAATGTGTCTTTTGAATACTCGAAGACTAAAAATGACCCATCGGTAAAAACTCAGGGATAACAATGTAATCTTCTCATGGTTGATAATTTAGTTTTCAATATTTATTAATCCAAGTATTTAGAATAAATGCGTCTAGAATTATATTTATATGAATTTATGTCCATTTGACCTAAAATTCTAGATAAATTACGAGTCTTCGAATTTTCAAACTCAGGTGTTATGTTGTTGTACTAATAAATAAATAAATAAATAAATAAATATATATATATATATTTTTTTTGATATGATCTTTGTCAAAGTGAACATAGTTACGCGGTTATTGACGAATCTCAAATCAAGAGTTGTGAGTTTGATCTCCCACCCATATTGTACTAAAAAAATACTGATATTTAACTTAGAAGATGGTAAATAATTTAGGAATTTACCATTTAGACAACCTTCTATGACCAAAAAATGACTCGAGAGACTGAGAGTAATATTAAACCATGATAATATCATTAATTAATGGTAAGGAAAAAGTATAATAGTAATGGGTTTTAATTTTTATTATAATTAAATCAATTGCTTTTTCTTTCTAAAAAATCCAATTACTTTTAGATTTTTCTCATAATATGCTATTTACTAATAAAGAAAAAGCCAATTAATCCATGATTTTTCTCATGTGCTATTTACCATACTTTAGGCCTAAACAAGCACGCCATAGCCGATAAATCAAGGGCATTTCAGGGATTTGATTTATGGCCACCACAGTCCATCAATTTTGACCAAATCATCCCTAGTCTCGCAACGCTCAAGGTATTTCTTCCCCCACAAGGCCACACCTCCTCCAAACCCGAAACCAAATTATCCCGATTCTTGACGTTCTCTTCCCATCTCGGAGAAATGGATGCCGTAGATTCAGTGGTCGATCCCCTCAGAGAATTCGCCAAGGACAGCGTTCGTCTCGTTAAGAGGTGTCACAAGCCTGATCGCAAGGGTATTTTTCTTTCTATTGTCAATGTGTTGCGTGGATCTGATTCAATCGAGATCATAGATTTTGTTTTCCTTTTCGGTTTGACTTATACTATATTCTGGTGGTGCAGAATTCACCAAGGTTGCCGTTCGTACCGCTATCGGTTTCGTTGTAATGGGATTTGTAGGGTTCTTTGTCAAGCTAATCTTCATTCCGATCAACAACATCATCGTTGGATCTGGTTAGGTTAGGTATGAATCCAATCCAATAGATCTTCTTTAAGGACGATCTAGTTCCTTTTGGATCTGGCTTGCATTTGTTCTGCATCATGCTCATATTATTGAAGATTTTTGCAATTATGGAACGGATCGGTTACAGAAGTTTGCTTAGTGAAACTTTTGGTGGATGAGCGAGTGCTACCTTACGATGGGATATTAATTTTAAAATTTGCGTTCGATCCACACGCATGCAATATTTATCGACTTTTATGACATTGTGCTACCTCCTCGCTGTGGATTTTCTTCATCTTCCTTTCAAGTTGACTTTGGTTGCCATGGAATGCTCAATTGAAATTAAGAATCGATAGGAAACATTATAGAAGCAGTAGACTCTGTTATATTTTCAGTTAATGTGGTTTTGATATTAAGTCCTGATTTTGTATTTGACCTTAATAATTCTCTTGAGAAATTTTCCAGATCACCGGAACTATTTCCACCCTCTCTTCTCTGTATACTAAACTATAGATTTTGTATTTTTCTAAACGCACTTGGTAGTTTGCTTCTTCCCTTCATCTTCTTTAAATCTTAATGAATGTCTTAAATAGTGTATCATTTGGCGTGCCCCTATCAGAAACTTCGAAGATGAATTATTACTGCACAGCAATGACATGCATATTACGAGCGGGTTGTAGATTGTTACCATTTCTTGTACTCGCCCCTCACAATGTGCATGCAAATGCACTCTTACTCACCTGAAAAACACTCGTTGATTAGAGGGGATAGGTATACCATTTTTCCACCTTCAATTTCTCACTCATTTATCCCTTTATCTTTTTCTTTTCCCCCCATGTTTTACTCCTTTTTTCCCCCTTCAACTGAACTTGAATTCAAGGGAAGGAGGGGCATGTTAAATAGTTATCATATGTCGGTTGACAGAATAATCAAGATTCCGACTGTTTCTGGCCACCTTTGTAGCAACACTGCCCGATCATAGCTGTATCTGGCCACCATTTGGGGTAATATATCACCAGAATCCAGCTATTATATTGGTGTAGGTAGTTCTTTAATGCATGAGGTATGGTGGATTAAATTGGCGTGGAGATGGAAAGTGATGGAGGAGTGATGGAGGCTCTAAGTGTAAAGATTAGAGTAGAGGAGTATCACTTAAGGAGCGTTTAGTTTGCCAACAGCAAAACGAAAAGCTTGGAAATGAGAAACTTGAGAAGTAGATTGTGGGAATAGGATGCTTGTGTTTGGAATGTACAAGGAACGAAGGATGTTGTGGTTAAATATTTTAGTGTAGTATGCATTAGAATGAGAAAACTGAGAATAAACAATTAGGATTGGGATTCCTCTTAATTG